>NC_037677.1:5494472-5514152 GCF_003255815.1 Theropithecus gelada | reverse complement strand
TTTTTTGAGACGGAGTCTCGCTGTGTCGCCCAGGCTGGAGTGCAGTGGCCGGATCTCAGCTCACTGCAAGCTCCGCCTCCCGGGTTTTTACGCCATTCTCCTGCCTCAGCCTCCCGAGTAGCCGGGACTACAGGCGCCTGCCACCTCGCCCGGCTAGTTTTTCGTATTTTTTAGTAGAGACGGGGTTTCACCGTGTTAGCCAGGATGGTCTCGAACTCCTGACCTCGTGATCCGCCCGTCTCGGCCTCCCAACAGGTTGGAATTCTTGGGCTCAAGCAATCCTCCCACCTTGGCCTCCCAAGGTGCTGGGACTTACAGGCGTGAACCGCCATGCCCGGCCACCCCTGCAACTTTTGATGTCACTTGAAGGCAGGTTCTTTTCTCCCAGCTGAGCCCCAGCTTTCACCTCGAGGGCAGGGACAACGCCTGACTCTCCTTTTGCATTCTCAGTGCCTTAAAATCTAGGCAAGATGGGTGCTCAAAATGTCCAGTGAATGATGAATAAGGGGCAGGAAATCACAGTGGGGGATGAGGGAGGGAGACAGAGAGGTTGTCTGCAGGGAGCCTGCGGAGTGAGGGGGAAGCGGAGATGGGAAGGGCACAGGTTATCTGGCTAGTGAGGTTAGAGGACACTTGTCTCTCAGCCTTCTGATGCCATCTGCAAACCTCACAGGTCCCCTTCCACAGCCTTTCCTGAAGGTTTGCTTAAGGTCAGGAGAGAGGGGAGAGGGAATTAGCCAGAGACAACAGGTTTCTTTTCTCAGTGGTTGGAAGTCAGTAGAGGCTGGGGTGGGGAAGGGCTGGCATGGGGAGCCACCTTCAGATACGTGCATTCCTCATTCAGGCTGAGCCCTGGGCTCTGGACAGCGTCACACAGGCCTGCATGCTGGCGAGACTGGCGCGGAGAGGTGAGTCATCCACTCTTCATGGCACAGCTGTCGCCTTCCTGAAACTCGCATTAGACACGCACTCATAGAATCACATGTACCACATGCAGCCATTACAGATGGGCACACCAACCCCAGACTGCTGTTGCCAGGTGTGTGCATAGTTCCTCTCGCTCACTGGTCCTGCAGAGCCCGGGGTGAAATGAGGTACAGATAAGGTTCACTGAGGCCAGTTTTCTTTATTTCCATGCTAAAGTGACCAAGAGGAAAAACTCTGGTCACCTGGCAGCCCCTGCACTGGAGATCAGATATAAAGAATATGTAGGCCAAGTGTGGTGGCTCACGCCTGTAATCCCAGCACTTTGGGAGGCTGAGGTGGGCGGATCGTGAGGTCAAGAGATTGAGACCAGCCTGGTCAATACGGTGAAACCCCGTCTCTACTAAAAATACAAAAATTAGTTGGACGTGGTGGTGCACACCTGTAATCCCAGCTACTTGGGAGGCTGAGGCAGGAGAATTGCTTGAACCTGGGAGGCGGAGGTTACAGTGAACCAAGATCATGCCAGTGCACTCCAGCCTGGTGACAGAGAGAAGCTCCTTCTCAAAAAAAAAAAAAGAAAAAAAGAAAAAAAGTAAGTCTACAAATATTACAGTCAATGGATGCCTTGGAGACCATGAACCAAGCCTAAGCACCTAGAGGCCCCAGTGAATCTGTTTGGCCGGCACATGGCTTGTATCCATTTACAGAGTAACCGCTCACTTAGGAAGCATCCAGCCAGCCCTCCCTGCTGTGCGCCAGGCCTGGGCTGGGTGCTGGGGTGCAGAAAGAAGAAAGGCAGGTGGTGCCCGCCCCAGGACCTTGGCTTCTCTCCATGCCCCATCGGGGGGTCTCCTGAACCTGAGCATTTCCCCAAAGCGAGCGCATTTTGAGTTCTTTTACAAATAATGTTTCCAAGGACTGAAACCAAAAGATCCCAGTGGAGAGAAGGGGTTTATATTACCGTTCTCCCAGCCCTGCTGCCTAACCTAGAAGCATCAGAGGCAGATTGCTTCTTGGAGGTTACCCAGTGCAGGGTTTCTTTAGGTCAGAAGAGAGTGTGGTGACAGTGTTGTGATGTGTACGAATTCAAGAGGCGTAACTCAGGCTCTACCTGCAAACCCAGGGTACAGTCTGCTGCCGAGAGGCTATCGGAGTGGTGAGTAGCCATTCATACCGCCTGTCATCAGAGAAGGAGGAGTGGGCAGGGGAGGGCCAGGTCGTGTGGCCTCCGGAGATGGCAGCAGATGATGGAGATCCGGGCAGAGGCAAGTTGAACTTTGTCCCTGGCTATGCCACTGATTCTGATTCATCATTTAGAGAGGACTCATTGGTTTTCTCTTCCTGGGCCGGCCTGCCTTTCTTTTCTTTTCTTTTCTTTTCTTTTCTTTTCTTTTTTTCTTTTCTTTTCTTTTCTTTTCTTTTCTTTTCTTTTCTTTTCTTTTCTTTTCTTTTCTTTTCTTTCCTTCCTTCCTTCCTTCCTTCCTTCCTTCCTTCCTTCCTTCCTTCCTTCCTTCCTTTCTTTCCTTCTTTCTTTCTTTCCTTCTTTCTTTCTTTCTTTCTTTCTTTCTTTCTTTCTTTCTTTCTTTCTTTCTTTCTTTCTTTCTTTCTTTCTTTCTTCTTTTTCCTTCTTTCTTTTCCATCCTTCCTTCCTTCCCTCTCTCCCTCCCTTCCTTCTTTCCTTCCTTCTCCTTTCTTCCCTTCCTTTCCTTCCCTTCTTTCTCTCTTTCTATCCTTTTTTCTTTTCTTTCTTCTTCTTCTTCTTCTTCTTTTTTTTTTTTAGAAAGAAGCACCTGCCTTGCCGCCTTCCCTCCTCCGCCTGTCCAAAAGTGAATGATAAGAGTCGGGCAGTGTGCACGTCTTCTCAGAAGAAAAACTGAGGCTCAGATGTGACTCAGTGTCCCCGGTGAGTGGGTGCCTCATAAATGTTGGATATTAACTGCACCGAAAAGTCTTCTTGGGGTGTCTTCACTGTCTTCTTCTTGGCTTTGGATTCCTGAGCTGCAAAATAAGGCTGTGAGTGGAGCTCCCGACCGAGGACCGTGTGCTCCCCAATAGCTCCGGGATGGTGCAGAGTGCTGACAGCCACGCCCTGGGGCTTGCGCTTGCCAGTGCTCCGTGAGTAAGGAACTGTGAGGCTTGTACAGCCCTGACAGCTCCTTAGGGATCACATAGCTCAGTAGGTGAGCCCAGCAGTTTCTGGGTGGGGGAGGGTGCTGAGTGAGCCACCAGTGGAGAGGCGCTGGACGAGATCCGCTGACCACAGAAGAGGAGAGGGAGGTTCTGAGTGACCCACAGCACACCCCACACCCTTGGAAGATGGGGAAGCCTTCCTAGCCCCCCACTGAGCCCTGGAGGCAGCCAGTGGAACGTTCTGGGCCTGACACCCGAGTCATTTTTCACCCTGATCCTGCCCTCTTCTTGGCAGCTCTCAGAACTGACTCCTGAGGGAAGGCAAGTGTGTAAACTGACTTTCTCCAAAGTTCTCACTCTTAGGAGGATGCAGGTGGAGTTATCTATGATTCTCCCTGTGGGTCCGGTGAGTCCTCAAACTGCTTCCCTCATGGTGATAAAGTGACTGCCAGCACCTTCCAGGCCACATGCATCCTCGTTCATATCTAGGAGGGAGACGGCTCCACATCCCCCAGACATAGAACAAAGTCCCAAAAGAAGAGGACTTGCTGGTTTTCCATTCTTTGCTTTCCTGGTTTCTTAAGTCCTGGAGGTAGTAGGTTAAAGTCAGAATGGACAAGTAATTCGTTGTCCAGATCAGGCCTTTTCCAGAGTGATGGGATGGGTGGTGTACGTGATAATGGCACTGGGATGGCAGGGGCAGCTGGTCACCTTGGCCCTTGTGGGGGACCCAGGAGAGCCGAGTCAAGGTCTAGCTCTGCCACTGGACTTTCTGGGGCTCAGTTTCCTCCTCTGTCAAATGGTGTCATTTCATTGTGATACTTTTTGTCTCTAGTTTCCTAATAAATGTCAGCGGCTTGACAGCATGCATCTCATTTTGAGGGGAAATGTCCACTGCATTGATTTTAAAATATCTCCTGGAAAAGGGGGACCTTCTTAGCAGAATTTACCATTTAAGGAGCCAAGTGGTATTGCCAGTAGCAGGCCCTGGTGACATCTGTCCTCACGGCTGGCCGGGGTTTGAGAGTGAAGCATGCGAATTCTGTCTCCTCTCCCCCTGCTGCCTTGAGCAGAGAAGGAATTTCTCAGGCTCTCATTCCCATAAATCTTCCCACTTACGACTCGAATGCAACCTCCCCCTCCCTGCCCACCCTATCAAGCAAAACAAACCTAACAAAACTGCAAATGATCTAAGACCAAAATAGACCTTTCTGAATTTTGACCTGGTGGGCATGGTGGTTCATTGAACCCAGCTTCATCTTCCCAGCATGCGTGGCCTTTCGGTTTCACTCTCTTCTGTGCCCGTGACTCACATGTCCCCTTTGTCCTAATGCTGCCAGCCCTTCCTCCTTGAAGTGTCTCTAGGATGCCTTCCTCTTCGTTGGCCTCCGTGGGGCCTTCCTCAGCCGATCACTCACTGTTCCTGCCTCCCGGCCGATGGCTCTGATTCTCAATGGCTTCTGCATAGTGAGTGCGGCCAGGCAGTCTTCCTGGAATATCTCCTTCACCACGTTGCTCCTTCTGCCTGAGAATCTATAACGAGCACGGAAGGTCTCAGGATGTTGTGGGGACACGCTGGGTTGTTCTGATGGGCCTTTGGGGGACTCCTGTCCAGTGGCCCTGGAATGTCTGTGTGGGAGGACTTGGTGTGGCAATCTGGTTGGAAGGGAGGGGTTACTTTTATAGAAAGTACCCCATCTTTACTTCCTGCATCATCATAAAGCCACGAAAAGATTAAAAGTTTCCAAAGGTGATTTTATTAGAGTGCTTCACAGTCCAGCTACAGAACATCCACATCCAACTACTGTCAACAAGGGCTTCGTCAGCTCCCACAGCTAAAACACACCAAGGAGGGGCAGGCATCTGGGTTGATTTTCTCCAAAGCTCTTGATCCTATGAGGCTGCAGGTCGAGTTATCTGTGATGCTCCCTGCGGGTCAGGTTAGTTCTCAGCCTGCTTCCCTCACGGTGATAAAGTGGCTGCCAGCACCTCCTGGACCACGTGCATCCTTGTTCACAGGCAAAAGGAGGGAGACATCTGCCCTCACAGCCGCCCGGGGTTTGAGAGTGAACCTTCCCCTAAACATAGAACAAAGCCCCAAGTTCCCTCTGAAAGGATTAATTTAGGTTTTTCGTCCTTCCTTGAAACCACATCTTCAATAAGAGAAGTCACTGCAGGTCCCGGGGTGCCCTCCTGGAGCCTCAGGGGTGTCAGCACCCACCTCACAGGCCATTGCTGAGTGACTGTGGGTCGGCGGGGGGGCCCCACATCACCACAACGTAAGATGTGAGAAACCACATGACAGGGAGCAGCGTTAAGGGATGGCCAGACGGAGGGGTAGGTGGAGACTTTGTACGTGTGGGGTGCACGCATCCCAGCTCCTGCCCGGCCCCACAGGCTGTTAGCCGGGCATGAAAGTGCTGGCCCAGGGCTGAGCGCAGGCTCATGTCTGTAATTGTAGCACTTTGGGGGGCCAAGGTGGACGGATTGCTTGAGCCTAGGAGTTCGAGACCAGCCTGTGCAACACAGTGAGACCATGATTCTACAAAAAATAAAAATTTAGCTGGGTGTGATAGTGCATGCTTATAGTCCCAGCTACTTGGGAGGCTGAGGTGGCAGGATTGCTTGAGCCAAGGAGGTCGAGGCTACAGAGAACTGGGAACACACCACTGCACTCCGGCTTGGGCAACAGAGCTCTCAATTTATGCGATCATGGCTCTCTGCATTGACTCTGTCGCCAAAATAAAATAAAATAAAATAAAAAAAGTTCTGGCCCAGAAAAAGGAGTGGGTTTGAGAAATAGTTGGGGTGGGGAAGGAGCTTTCCTGAAAGAGACACCTTTTCTTTGAAAAAGGAGAAACGGTGGCTCTGGAAGGACCCCCTCTGGAGTCAGACTTCAGTCCAAACATGCTTTTGAGGACACGTCAAGTGTACACAAAACAAAGGAGGGGGTGCAGGTGTGGGGCCCCCACTGCGTCCTGGGGTGCCCCGGTCGATGGCATCTTGTGCCTGCCCTTCAGGATGGAGTGGGTTTCCTTCTGGTGCACAGCTCTGTCTCCCTGGGTGCCTGCTGCCTTTCTGAAAGTCCTCTTTTGTGTATGCATCAGCCCCAGATTGATATGGCCAGAGAGTACGTGGACACCTGCGTGCCTCAGTTTCCTCACGGAAGAAGCAGAGATGCGTTCACAGGAAACCACGTAAGAAGCTTCTAGATACCAGCCTCACCCTTGAGGACAAAATTGACTTTCCTCAGGACCGAAAAGTCCCGGGGATTTTGGTTTCTGTATGGCTGGGAGTCAGGAAAGACCCTTCCTGCCCAGTGGCGAGGACACGTGGCCTCTCCTTCTCGGTTTCCTGGGGCAGGAAACGGCAGGCGGCACCTCGCTTTACTCCATGTCCAGCCCAACAGCCCTTCCTATGTTGGAAAACTTGTAGAATCCATCCGGGGAAGAAAAGGTGCTGCGGTTCCAATTGCAACGACATCGTCTGTTCACTGCTGCCCGGGCCCTGTGGCACCGGGTAAACTGCTGGAGTGGATGGTGGGGGTGGCTGTATTTTGGGAGGCTCCCATGCCCGTTGTGTGACCATGGGGTGGGGCACACAGTGGCCCCTCGGGGGCATGTGGTTTGGTGGACCCCAAGTTCACAGCAGTGAGACCCACTGAGTCAGTGGTGGTAGTGAGGTTCCAGGAGCCTGGCTTTTCAGTGCAAGAAGACACGTTGCTGAGGGTCACCTGAAGCTGGAATTGGACCAACCCAGGAAGAATAAATGAGACACTCGCAGAACCAGAAGGACCTTAATGACCCCCATTCCCCTCCTTTGAGTTTATAGAGAGAGAGAGACAGGGAGGCCCAGGGAGGGGACAGGATTTACCCACAAAACAAAGCACTAGAAAGGGCTGGAATTTGACTTGAACTCTTGAACCTATTATCGTCTCATCTCCAGTCCTGGACTTGCTGTTGCAAATACATCACGTAAATGGAGAAACTTAATGTTTTCAAGAATGTATGGCTCAAATAACATACACTGTTAACTATTTTAAGGCCTAAAAAACAAAAGAAAAACAGGTCAGGCAACCTCGTCACTTCTTGGTTCTTGGTTTTCACATCTCAACAGGGTTCTTACCAGTCGGGGTAGTCTGGAGTCAGAAAGGCCCCAGGGTCTCCCCAGATTTTAGGATTCTGAGGCCTAACTCACAGGTCTCTGGTTTGGAGTGCATTCGTATGGATGGGGGTCTCCTTCAAGTCACTTAATGCTTTCAGAAAATGTGAAAAAAATTAGTGGGGCATGGTGGGGTACACCTGTGGTCCCAGCTACTCTCGAGGTTGAGGTGGGTGGGAGGATAGCTTGAATTCAGGAGGTTTAGGCTGTGGTGAGCTATGATAGCACCACTGCACTGTAGCCTGGGCAACAGAGCGAGACCCTGTCAAAACAAACACACACACACACACACATACACACACACACACACACATACACACACACACACAAACCAACCAAACAAAAAAAGCAAGAAAATGTGACCACATGTGAGAGAGGAGAAGGAGCTACATGAGGACGTCAACATGCCGGCGAGGTCTTTCAGAGGTGTTTTGGTCTTCAGGGCTTACACTGGGGAAATTACGTGCATAGAACAGACAGTAAGAGAACGAAGAGGGTCTTTCGAGGGTCAGCCCCCCGAGGTCCATGCTCGCTCCTTGATCATGATTTTGGTTTTGTTTTGAAAGCAGGAACCTAGTCTTCCCGTTCCACTGCTAGGTCTGCCTTATGTAACTGCGTGGGCTTGTTTTGAAGCTGGATTTAATTTTAGGTGAAGTTATACATATTTAGACTTACTAGGCCTCATGAGGAGTGAAACTCAGTCTGGCTGGTGCTTGCTCTGGGAATTAACCTGGTGTTTTCATCTGAGTTCTGGAAATCAACTGCTGCAGGAATATGTCTTGGATCCCATAGTGGTGGGGTCCCACCCACCCTGGACACTGTGCAGAGCTGGCCGCGAGCCTGCACCCCCTCCTTCATTTTCCTGCACTCGATGTGTCCTCAAGAGTGTATTTTAACCCAAGTCTGACTGCAGAGGGGGTCCTTCCAGAGCTACCGTTTCTCCTCTTCCAAAGAAAAGGTGACTCTTTCGGGAGAGTCCCTTCCCCACCCCAACTATTTCTCAAACCTACTCCTTTTGCTGGGCCAGAGCTTTATTTATTTATTTATTTATTTATTTATTTGTTTGTTTATTTATTTTGGAGTCAATGCAGGGAGCCATGATCACACCACTGCCCTCCACCTCTGTTGCCCAAGCTGGAGTGCAGTGGTGCGATCTCAGCTCTCTGTAGCCTTGACCTTCCAGGCAGCCATCCTCCCACCTCAGCCTCCCAAGTAACTGGGACTACAGGTCTGCACCACCACACCTGGCTGATCCCTTGTGCCTCAGTTTCCACCTCACCATTCAGGCCTTTCTAGAAAAAAATCCTGCAATGAAGCTTGTGGAGATCCTTGAAAATGAGACCAGTGGAACCTGGTCTAACCCCAGGACGGGTGGTGAGGCCGGGCAGGGAGTGCATGCGGGATACTCTTGCTGTTTTCCACGCAGCACCAAGGATGCCCGCCCGGGATCCTGCCCTGGCTAATGACATTGAACCTGCATCGTGCGTCTGCACCGCCTCCCGGAGTCTGAGGACTGTGCTGCGCAGCCTCCTTCTGGGACTGAAGTTGGAGGAGCGAGAAGGGAGGACCCCTTCCTCCTTGTGAAGTCCGAGGACAGACTCCTTCTGACTGGAGAACTGAAACATCACTATTGCTTATGAGAGGATGGGAAGGGAACCACCCCCCGCAGAAGACAAACCAGCCTTGGCGTCTCCAGGAAGCTCAGCATCTGGAGTGGTTGGCTGCGCTGGTGTCTCCTCTCTCTCTAACTTTTCCTCGACTACGCTTACAGAAAAGTGCGCACACTGTGAGTGTTCAGCCAGTTGAAGTTTTATAAGTGGAGCCTACTGGGAAGCCGTGCCCCGGCGGCACCCCAGACCCTCTCCCCGCCCCTACCCCAGGTGGCTGCTGTCCTGCTCCCAGCAGCAAGGCTGGCTCTGCCTGTCCTTGGACTTCATACACTGGCAGCGGACAGTGTGTGCCCTTTTGTGTCCAGCTCTTTTGCTCAGTGGTGTTTGTTCCAACTCTTTGGAGGGATCTAAAACCCAAGCAGTGTTACCAGTGTGTGGGTCCCACAGGCAGCTTGCCAGCAGGATGTCAGGAAAAGAAAGGGGATGAGCTCAGAGACAACTTCCATCAGAGAGACCAATGTTGTCTCCAGAGCTGGTCCCCACAATGTGGTGCGGAGCTCTGACCACTTGTTCCCAGTGTACAGGCTGCGCAAAGCTGGGGGAAGTCCTCCTGTCCTGGTGGCCCCAGAAGCCAATGGAAGAGGCGTGACTTCTGAGGGCCCCCAGCACTCTGTCACATTTGTGCACACTTTCCTGGTGCTAAGAACTGAGTGTTGATGTCTCCCCCAGATTCCCGTGTTGAAATCCTCACCCACGTGAAGACGGTGTTAGGAGGTGGGAACTTTGGAAGGTGATGAGGTCATGAGAGTGGAGCCCCAACGAATGGGATTAGTGCCCTCATGAAAGAGACATGGGAGAGAGGATCTCTCTCCTCCACCTGAGGACACAGCGGGAAGCCTGCCCATCTGCAACCAGGAAGCCAGCTTGCAGCAGAACCTGATGGTGCAGGCACCTGGGTCTCAGAACTGCCATCCTGCAGAACTCAGAGAAGAGACATGTCTGTTTTTTATAGGTCACCCAGTCAGCGGTTCTTTTTATAGCAGCCTGAACTGACTAAGATAATTGAGAAGGTTTGTTCCTTTTTGGTTTTGGTTCTTGTTTTGTTTTAACCTAACCAAATTCTTGACCCAGTTATCTAGAAAAGAGAAGCCATGTCTTCTGAGGCGCTGGTCTTCAACAGGGGAGGCCTCCGGTGGTCTCAGAGTCTGCTGTTTGCTACGTTGGGGAAAGCTCCTGTGCTTCTTAAAATACTTCTAAGGCAACTTATAGATCATGAAAGCCATGAAATCATTGTTTTTAAATTGTTTCTCACACCGTTAATTCAGGAGGGAGATTTTTACCTTTCATCCGATTTTGTGCACCAGGAAAAAATTAGGAATTGAAGTCAAGTCAGGCAGGGACCTTGGAGTTCTTTTGGTAGTGTAAGGGCTGGCCACACCAACAGATAAGATGGAGCTTTTTAAAACAAATTATTTATTTTAAAATAGAGATGAGGACTCATTAAGTTGCCTAGGCTGGTCACAAACTCCTGGCCTCAAGCAATCCTCCTGCCTCGGCCTCCCAAAGTGCTGTGATTACAGGCGTGAGATGAATCTTGTCACACTGTCGCCACACAGCCTTGGTGACTTAGCCTTTCATGTTAGCTGCAATTAGGGTTGTGTTGTTCATGAGAGCGGCTCTGGAGAAAGGCCTTGGGTAAGGCATGAAGACTACGCTGACAGGCTAAGAGCACCTGGGAAGGTGATGGGCTTCCCGTGGGCCCCTTATCAGGTGGACTCAGGAAGGTGATGGACATCAGGTGGGCCTGGGAGGGTGATGGACTTCCTGTGGGTCTCTCGTCAGGTGGACCTGGGAGAGTGATGGACTTCCTGTGGGTATCTCGTCAGGTGGGCCTGGGAGAGTGATGGACTTCCTGTGGGCCCCTCGTCAGGTGGACCTGGGAGAGTGATGGACTTCCTGTGGGCCCCTCGTCAGGTGGGCCTGGGAGAGTGATGGACTTCCTGTGGTCCCCTCATCAGGTGGACCTGGGAGAGTGATGGACTTCCTGTGGGCCCCTCATCAGGTGGACCTGGGATAGTGATAGACTTCCTGTGGTCCCCTCATCAGATGGGCTACTTGCCCGCTCCGCATCTGTGTGGAGGCTGCAGCAGGAATAGCACATCGGAGCTTAAAGCAGAGTGCTGATGTGTGCACCGCATTCTTCCAGGGCGGGCGTGGTGTTGAGAGCCCATTTGGCCAGGGTTGAATTAGCAGAATGCATTGAGAAATGGAACTCAAGCCCAGTGCAATCTTCTGGGAAACGCTGACACCAGGTAGGCCAGAAACCCACATCAAGTCCACACAGTGCCCGCTGCCGACCGCAGTCAGGGAGAGAGCCACACGCTCCAAACTGGGTGAAGACGGGGTCTGGAGAGGGCAGATTAGGAACAAATGAAGGGGGCTCAGGAGCTTCTGTGGCTGCTTTGAGGATTCCAGACCAGTGTCATGGGCAGGGGGTGCGAGGCCTTCCTTGTGTTAGGACACAAGGTCGTGGAAAGTGAGGGCCTGGTCCCGTCCTGGCAAGTGAGGGCCTGGTCCCCTCCTGGCAAGTGAGGGCCTGGTCAGGGTAATGCCAGCTGCAAGGGGCTCCCCTCCAGAGTCCCAGAGCAGAACTCTGCTTCGCTAGTCTTTCCCAAGTGGGAGGATGGCTTAGGCAGCACCCAGCACCGAGCGCTGTCTGGCGTGTCAGCAGCTACTTGCTGAGCGTGCCGAATTGGTTGAGTCCTAACAGCCAAGGGAGGAAGCGGTCAGAGTGGGGTGGCCCCGAGTGCAGCTCACTGGTAGGTATTTATCAGGGGTGTCTATTGCTCGTTCTCCTCCAGAGCAGCATGTGGGAAACAGAGGCATTTCTGGTGTCCAGGTGATCTTGTGAAAGGGTCTTTTTTTGTATTTTTTAAGAGATAGGGTCTGCTCAGGCTGGAGTGCAGTGGTGTGATCATAGCTCAGTGCAGCCTCCAATTTCTGGGGTCCAGTGATCCTCCTGCCTCAGCCTCCAGAGTAGCTGGGACTACAGGCTCACGCCACCATGCCTGGCTAAGTTTTGTATTTTTTGTAGGGATGCAGCCTCACTATGGTGCCCAGGCTAGTCTTGAAATCCTGGCCTCAAGTGACCTTCCTGCCTCGGCCTCCCAAAGCTCTGGGATTAAATGCATGAGTCACCATGCCTGGCCCCAAAGCGTGTTAATTCCAGACCCTCCTTGCTCACTGGAAACTCCTTTTCTGATGCCTTGGGTGAGCTGTGGTCTTCATCGTGGCCTCCCCCCCTTTTTTTTTTTCAGCTGCCTACATTTCCACTTATTATCTGATTTTGAGGGGACTTGGAAGTGTATAACATTTCTCTATGGCTCACCCACCATCTTGGGTCTTTAAAATTCACTTCTAGCAGGGCAGTTGTTTTTCCAAATGTTATCGCGGGAGCAGGAGTTGAAGAACAGAATCTTCCTCCCGTCTTCCCTTCATGCTCATTCTCTCTCTCTCTCCCCCTCATGCTTCCCCAGTCTCTCTCCCACCCCTCTCTTCTCTCTTTCCCTAGGCTGCACAATGATAACATACAAAATAGAAACAGAAAACTAAAATTAGATGTGTATGACCAAGGATTCTGCTCCGGGCAAAGGAAAAATAAACGATACCCACATTTCTATTTCTCCCAAGACTTGAAGAACAACCTTGGCTATTTGGGCAGTTGGCTATTCCTGGGAACATTTCAGAAATAACTCATGTTTGTTTATTATTGAGTATTTATAACAGTTTCAGAGTAGGTTTCCAATAGCCCCGCGGAGGCGAGTGTGGGCTCCGGGAGGGGCGGGCAGGAGGGCCTCTGGGCAGGAGGCAGGAAGGGCACCTTCACTGCTGGGTCTCGGAGCCCCACCCGCTCCTTCAAATTTCTGCTTGCTGAGGCCACAACACGGGGGTGACTTCCCAAAACACAGGGCTCAGAGCTTTGTTTCTCTGCGAGTCTTCCCTGAAAGGACGTAAGAGCCCAACTCGGATTACTTCTTGCATTTGATGGAGTGTGGTTCACACACACACACACACACACACACACAGATAGACAGGCAAACACTCTGTGTTCAGGCGTGGATTAGAGGTGACGTTTCTGGAGGCATGAAAGGATGGCAGATTCCTGAGCAGTCACCCACAGACCTGCGCGCCCAGGAATGCCGCCGGCTCCAGGGCGCTGACATCACCCCTGTCCTCTGGGCCCTGGGAGAAGCGCTCTGACCCCAGGTCTCAGGAAGGTTATTTTTCGCCAGCAGACCCAGGCTGTGGCATTCTCACGGTGTGCTCCAGGGAGCCACTGCTTCAGGGAGGGCCTCTGTGGCCTTTTGAGCTCCCAGTCTCTGCCTCTGCTGTGAAAGAACCAAGAGTTAGACGTGGTTAAAGGTGGAGGGGACTTGGGACCCATCTGCTCAGCATCTTCCATTGGTAGATGAAGCCAGAGGTCAAACAGCCTGCTCAAGGTCAAACAGTCAGCGACAAAGTCACTGTCCCCTTCAGCTCGCCCCTGCACTGCTCTTTGTTTATTACAGTGATCCTCAAACAAGGTGGTCTCAGGACTCGCTTTGGACTCTGAAATACCACTGAGGCTCCCGAAGAGCTCTTGTTTATACGGCCACATCGATCAATGTATGCTGCATTAACAATTACAGCTGAGAAACTTAAAAAATGTGCATTTATTAATCTATCAGTCTGTTAATAAACCCATGGCACACCAACATAAAATATTCTTATAGAAAATAATGGTTTTTTTCAAAATAAAAGAATTCAGTGAAAAGAAGGGCGTCATTTTACATCTTGCAAGTCTTTTTAATGTATGGCTTAATAGAGGACGTTGAGGTTGTCCTATCTCCTTCCTTATTCAATCAGAATTGCACTGCATGCCATGTAGCTTCTGGAAACTTCACTGTGAGAGAATGAGAATGAAGAAGGCAATTAATTTCTTAGAATTATTATGAAAGGATCTGGAACCCTTCAGGTGTTCCTCTGCGACACTTTGAGAACCACTGGCCAATCTATGTTTCTGTTGCCTGACAGCACTCTTTTTGACTCTGGCCCACATAGTCGTTCAGTAAACATGCGCTGAGGAACTACCAGGTGTTAAGCTGGGAATTTAAAAACAAATGTCACATATGTAAATGCTGGTCCAAAAACTCAGTTGCACAAGAAATAGCGTGCCCTTTGTTTTCCTGTAGTAACTTGACATCTGACTGCAGGTCCGGGTGGCAGGGTGCTGGGAAATTCCAGCCAGTCCTTCCCTGGCTTTCTCCAACCAAAGACTGTGGGGTAACCTTGGGGTCTCGGGGCCCTCATTGCCTTGTGGGGCCTTTATGCTCCATGTGCATGGGGGCAACTGAGACTCTGAGGCCTGGTCTCATGGCACTCCAGCTTCCCGGGCAGGAGGTGAGGGAGGTGGGGGTCCATCTGCCCCCTTCAGAGTTCAGCTCTGTCCCTCAGAGGAGCTGAGAACATGGGCACAGTTCCCCAGGATGCATGTTCTCTCTCTCCCCGCTCATTCTCTCTCTTGTTCTCTCTCATTCTCTTTCTCTCTCCTCTCATTCTGTCTTGTTCTTTCTCTCGTTCTCCTTCTCTCTCTTGTTCTCTCTCTCTTGTCTCTCTTGTTCTCTCTCTCCTCTCTCTTGTTCTCCCTCTCTTGTCTCTCTTGTTCTCTCTCTCCTCTCTCTTGTTCTCTCTCTCCCTCATTCTCTCTCCTCTCTCGTTCTCTCTCTTGTTCTCTCACTCATTCTTCTCTCTCTCCTTCTCTCTTGTGTTCTTGCTCTCTCATCTCACTCTTATTCTCTCTCCTCTCTCTTGTTCTCTCTGTTGTTCTTTCTCGCTCATTCTCTCCCTCGTTCTGTCTCTCTCGTTCTTCTCTTTCTCATTCTTCTCTCTCTCTCTCCTCCCTCTTGTTCTTCTCTCTCATTCTCTCTCTTTTGCTCTCTCTCTCATTTTCTTTCTCTCCTTCTCTCTCTCGTTATCTCTTTCCCTCTGTTGTTCTTTCTACCTCTCCCTTGGCTGTTTCCTATCAGGCCAGATGAATCTCCTGTTGGGGAGATCCTTCTCCCCCCAAGCTTCTTCAAGCCCTCACTGCCCACTCCACCTTCCCCCTTCTCCCAGGGGCTCAGGGTTTTAGAACCAAAAGCCAGAAAAATGTGCACGCTGTTTCTGCCCCAGCCTGCCTCATGCCTCCCTCAGGATTAAATGAGATAATAATACATGTGCCTGGCACGCACAAGGACCCACTGAAGCTGCTGTTGGTGTCCTTGCAATTTGTACTCAGGGATATCGAGGCAGAAAGGTAAACAGGGAAGAGGAAGGGGGAAAATTCAGGGAAAGGAAACCCTGCGGCACTCACATTTCAACACGGGCCGTGTCAGCGGCCCCTGCTCCCTGGTCTCCTGCAGCTGCTTGGGTCCCTCAGTGCTAAAGAGAGGGGTGGGGAGCATCCCCCACCATGGGGGTGTCCCCTGCTGCCCTCTCCTCCTTAGCCACTCTCCTTTCTCAGGTCATGGCAAGGATTTCATTTCCAGGAAATCCACTTCTAGGTGGCTCATCAGCAGGCCCTGTTGAAGGGACACAGCCTCGTGGGGTCTCAGCAGGCCCCGTTGGTGGGACGAAGCCTTGTGGGACCAGCACTCCCCCTTGGTGGGATGCAGGCCTGTGAGCTCAGCAGGCTCATTTGGTGGGACGCAGCCTCATGGGGTCTCAGCATCAGCAGAGCTTTGGAGCCTCCAGTCCTCTCTGACACTGCCCTGCTGGGGCTGCCCAGCCTCTGCTCAGAAGCCTCCAGGGATGGGCCCTTCCTTTCCAGCTCCTTCCTTTCCAGCTCCTGAGTCCTCCTCTTGGTGACTCGCCTGCTGCCCCAGGCATTTTCAGGGGTTTCAGTCTCTACGTGTCCTCATCTGTCTAGGACCAGTGCCCCTGGGAGCACGTGCCTGGCTGTCTGCTGGGAGCTGCTGGGCCAGCCCTGGGTAATTTCTGTGGGACACACAGACTGCGGTGGGCGCACCCTGTAGGTAGTCAGTAATGGCTCACAGGTGATGGGTGTGAGCTGGAGCAGCAGTGGGCGGGGCAGCTCACCTCTTCGCAGGAGGCTGGTCAGGTGGCCACTCCAGGTGGCTGGAACCGATGGGGCAGGGCTGTCTTGACGACAGCTTGGGCCATCGCTCCCTTTGCCCACCCGGATGGGTCTGCTCATGCATGGCCACTGCAAACTGCACTCTGCATGTGTGTATGTATGTGTGTGTATATGTGTGTGTGTGTGTATGTGTGTATATGTGTGTGTATGTGCGTGTGTGTATGTGTGTATATGTGTGTATGTGCATGTGTGTATGTGTGTGTATGTGTGTATGTGCGTGTGTGTGTATGTGCGTGTGTGTATGTGTGTGTATGTGCGTGTGTGTATGTGTGCATGTATGTGTGTATGTGCGTGTGTGCATGTATGTGTGTATATGTGTGCGTGTGTGTGTGTGTGCACGTGCGTGTGTGTGTGTGTGCACGTGCGTGTGTGTGTGTGTGCACGTGCGTGTGTATGTATGCGCATGTATGTGCTTGTATACAAGTGCGTGTGTCTGTGTGGTGGCTTGCTCTCCGTACACACAGCTGCCCAGCAGAGAGAAAGAAGAGCCCGGGATGGGAGCATCTCTTCTCTTTCCTCTGATGCTGTCAAGCCTTGTGGGTAAATTTAGAAGCCGTGGTTGGTGGACAGTTAAGATTCTCTTAAAAATGGGAAACAGCCCCTGCATGTTGCCTTTAGGCCGTGATGCCCACAGCTGGATGAGTGTCTCGCCTGGCTGCTGCTGCCTTTGGACTCCTTTGCGAACCAGGCTGGTGGTCTCCCGTGTGGGGATCAGACATGGCAATGGGTCCCAGCTGCACCCCACAGCTGGACCCTGAGCTCTTGTGAGTCGGGGCGGTGTCACCCTTCTGTTCTCCTGGAGTGGAAATGGGAGATGGGTGGATTTGTTGCAGAAAAGCAGGATGAGGGCAAGCCCTGAGGGCCCCAGCCTGGGTTTCCTGCACAGGCAAAGCTACTTGTGGGGGCTTGAGTGAAGAAGCCCCAGGATATTACAACTCAGGAAGAAATCCACATGGTCTGTCCTGAGCAGCCTCATGGGAGGTGAATTCGAGATGAGTCAGATGCCTTCGGGGGAGGAAATGACTTATCAGGCTGAACTTTCTTCAAAGTACATCCATCTATCACTTGCAGAAAATAAAAGCGAGCAAGAGAGAAGACAGTGGGTGAAGTCCTGGCTCCAGGCCCCCCTTTCTGCCGGGATTTGATGGCTCGGTCAGCCGGTGAGGCCCCTCTAAGAGGGGTGGTATCTTCAGGCCAGGTCAGGCCCATCTGGGAGGCTCAGGCATTCCCTGCAGGGGCAAAGGCTGCTCTCCATGCACTTTTAGGGACCCCTGCTCCCACAGCGTAGCCACCCTGGCTCTTCTCCTGGTGAGAGTCTGCCTTGAGGGCTGAACAGTGCCACTGAGGAGCTAGAGAAGCTCCAGCTTCCCATGGCAGCCTTTGTGGCCTGGAGTCCTGGTTCAGTCCTGTGCCTAGGGATTCTTGCTATTGCATGCATGCTTATCTTAGATGGAAAGCTCAGGGAGGCACAGGACTTTCTGTCTGA
Organism: Theropithecus gelada; assembly: GCF_003255815.1. NCBI lineage: Eukaryota > Metazoa > Chordata > Mammalia > Primates > Cercopithecidae > Theropithecus > Theropithecus gelada. Next base: position 5,496,664 of record NC_037677.1, on the reverse strand, counting down.
AATGTTTCGTGCAGTGCTCAGCATGGTACACCTCCCGCACTGCCCCAGTATGATGATTTCTGCGAGAGTTTCTGCCCTGATGATTCTATTTCCCCACTTTATAAAGGTGCCTAGAGTCCTAGAGAACTAGAGATGGAGGGAAATTCAGATCATCTAAACCCTTCAGCCCTTCATCAAACAGAAGAGGAAACTGAGGCTCAGTCTGCATGACGTTCCCAGGGTCACGGCACAAATTCATGGAAGAAGCAGGAGGAAACTCAGTTCTCCAGTCTGGGTCCAATGTGTGTTTTAGAAATGTCTCCACAGGGTTAATGACTCAATTTTTCGTGCATGATTACTAGTAATAACGATTGTGTTGTGTTTGTTTCTGTAGCTTTGGAAATCACTCCTTCCAGTTGAGTTTCAGGTCCCAATTGCCCACACCTGCAGGAGTGAGGTTTTGCTCAGACTGATAAGGCACTCACATTTTGTGGGACTTGAATTGTCTCTGTAGCCTAGAATCTAGACATTTTTCCCTCCTCTGCTCTCAATGAATGCAGAATTCCATCTCGGTACAATCTGTGAACCATTCTGCAGTGAGACTGTCATCGTCTCATTCACACTAGCCCGTCGGTAACACAAAGGGCTGTCATTGACGTGGTTCAGAGACTCACATCCAAGCAATAAAAATGAATCCCTTATGGTGGTCGGCAGCAACGCAAATGAATCTAGTGTCTGGCTTTAATGGGAGCAGGGAAATTGCTAACAGATGACGGTAACTTTCAGAGAGAGAGAGAGCGACTCTGGCCTTCCAGCTGAAACCACTTCTGATGGCAGCTCTTCCTCCCACATGTGCCTCACAGACGTCAAGTATTTACGGGATACCCTGAGCCCAGTCCTGCTCAGGGTTTAACAGCAGGGGCCGCATGTGTGTGATGGCTGAGGTCACGCAGTCGTTCATTTCAAGCTGTAGAGACATTTGGTTTTAAAAACCCCAGCGCCTCCACTGGGATTGGCTTTCGGAGAAGAAAAACAGCTCTTGAGTTCTTTTCCTGTCCAAGCCGGGTGGGATGGTGCTGCATTGCCAGCCTCCATTAACCCTTTGGGGCTGAGCAAGTTCTTAAACCTTGTGACTTTCTCCCAGTGATTTTTGCCTGTTCGAGGAAGCTATGTGAGCTGCAGTGATTTCCCGTGAGCTCACTGAAAATGCATCCGATGCGTATGCACCTGAGCTAGAAAGCACAAAGACAGCTAAGAAGCCACGTGAGGGCTCAGAAAGAAACTTGTTGGGGCTTCGATAAGCCTGTTTCTGGAACCACTTTGCTCATCTGCAAGGCAGAGGGAGGGAGGGACTCGATTATTTCTAAGTCCCTCTTGAGCTGTTACACTGTGCAAGCTCATGAATGTATTTAATCGTGCATTAGACAATTGTTTTTAATCTATGCCCTGCCTCTCCCAAGATCAACCTTTCCCTGAGATCAGGGGCCCCCTCTGGGTGCACAGGGATATTTTTATTTTTTGAGTCGGAGTTTTGCTCTTTTCACCCAGGCTGGAGTGCAATGGCATGATCTCGGCTCACTGCAACCTCTGCCTCCCGGGTTCCAGTGATTCTCCTGCCTCAGCCTCCCAAGTAGTTGAGATTACAGGCATGCACCACCACACTTGGTTAATTTTTGCAATTTTAGGAGAGATGGGGATTCACCATGTTGGCCAAGCTGGTCTTGAACTCCTGACCTCAGGTGATCCGCCCACCTTGGCCTCCCAAAACGCTGGGATTATAGGCGTGAGCCACAGCAGCCAGCCCATAGGGATATTTTTATATACTTTCCTGCCCCATGGGTCAACTGTTCCTGAACCAAAGAAGTTAAACAAGAGGCGGGGAGGTTATAGGAAGCTTTTAAAATATGCTCCTGTGCAGCACTGTCTGCATCGTGTCACAGATGTGCAGTATTGGAAGACAAGGGTGAAACTGCACGGAGATGATTGTGTGGGGGATGAGGAGATGGTGGGTAGGGGACTTGGCTTTCTTCACACAAAGACATCCAGGCAAGTGGTAAGTCCAAAAGCCATGTGACAGATAACGGCTATTGTTCCCACAGGGTGGCTCTTTCTTTCTTTTTCTTTCTTCCTTTCTTCCTTTCCTTTCCTTTCCTTTCTTTTCTTTCTTTTCTTTCTTTTTTTTTTTTTTTTTTTTTTTTTTTTTTTTTTTTTTT
>NC_037677.1:5474711-5494440 GCF_003255815.1 Theropithecus gelada | reverse complement strand
GAGTAGCTGGGACTACAGGCGCCCGCCACCTCGCCCGGCTAGTTTTTTGTATTTTTTTAGTAGAGACGGGGTTTCACCGGGTTCGCCAGGATGGTCTCGATCTCCTGACCTCGTGATCCGCCCGTCTCGGCCTCCCAAAGTGCTGGGATTACAGGCTTGAGCCACCGCGCCCGGCCTCTTTTCTTTCTTTTGTTGGCAGTGTCTCACTCTGTCACCCAGGCTGGAGTGCAATGGCGCCATCTTGGCTCACTGCAACCTCCGCCTCCTGGGTTCAAAGGATTCTCCTTCCTCAGCCTCCTGAGTAGCTGGGATTCCAGGTGCCCGCCACCATGCCCAGATAATTTTTGTGTTTTTTTTAGTAGAGATGGGGTTTCACCATGTTGGCCAGGCTGGTCTCAAACTCCTGACCTTGTGATCCACTTGCCTCAGCCTCCCAAAGTGCTGGGACTACAGGCATGAGCCATCACGCCCGGTGACTCTTTTCAGCCCAAAGAGTCATCATTGTCACTAGGCAACATGGACAGCAACAGCACTATCTAATATTAACTTTCCCTGAATCAATACCCTCATTTGACAAATTACAATTTAACAAAAATATGTTTATGCATAGAAAAATGACTGGAAGGACGCAGTATCTCTGTGGGTGAGAAAACATGTGATTTCTGTTTTCTTCTCACTCACTTGTTATTTTCTAAATTTCCTACCGAAAACGTTAATGAATTATTTAGGTAATGAGAACACAATGTTAATCACGTTTAACTGGTACATAAGGAACGACAGAGCTTGGCAGGTTCTTGCAGGGGGCTTTCTGCCATCCCCAGCTGAGACACCAGTGGGGCTCAGAAGCTGCCCTCCAATGACGGCTGGTGATGATGGGGACATAGCCAGCTCCCTTCTCCTCCCTCTCGGCTGTGATCCGGGCAATTCCATGTACTCCTATTCCTAAATCAAGAACACTCTTGATTTCCGGCATTAATACCAGCTCCTGACATAGGACCATGTTGCTCCCTCCTTCAAATCTTTCAGACTTCCCTGCACTGCGGCCCTAAAGGGCCCTCCCCTCCTTCCATGGCTCTGAGCTTCCAAAGAGCATGGTGGACACCAGGCCATACTCGTTCTCATGCTGTCCTCTTAATATTTCAGGTCCATTTGTCAGCCACGCTTCCCTGAACCTTCCCGCACACCACCTGAGAGAGAATGGAAATCATGCTGCCTCTTCCATTAATGGTAAAGCTAGTACTAATGGCCTCGCTTGGTGCTTTGTGTATATTAAGCTCTGAGAAATAAAGGCAAAATGCAGCTGTGTTTGAACTGCACAGATAGCATCATGCCTGCATCCTGACAATCTGTAAGATGAGGACTTCAAAGCACGGGGGGGCAAAGTTTGCCAAATATCAGAGGAAGAGAAAGTTTCCGGAAAGCAGGGGTCTAACCCCTAGGAGCAGGCACGCATGGGGGCTGGGTGGGAATCCATGCTGGCCTCCGTCACCTGTTCGCACGTGTCCCTGGGTGGCCGTGGATAAGTTGTTGCTGGGTAATGGGGGGCTGGAGGGGCTCCCAGCATGAACCCCGACGGGAAGTGCAGGCTAGGGTTTTCCTCGGGTACAGAAGAAAGTGAATGGGAAGGATCTCCGAGGTACAACAGGCAAGAACATGGTCCAAGATACTGTGACCAGCACTGGTTCAAGCTCAGTCGACATAAGCTCCTAGCAGTGGTGGCATCTGGAGTTTGGAGGCTGTGAGTCTCTGCACCAAGTGGCCCCAGCCTGAGTCTCTGTCATGTTCTAGGGATACGTCTGCCAAGGGGTGTGTGTGTGTGTGTGTATGCACACACCTTCAAAGTCCACACAGAGGCTGGGCTGAGGGCTGACGTAGCCTCCCCTTAGCTGCTAGCCCTGCTCGGGTTCACTCGTCTCCCACAGCTGTCAGGAAAGAGAGCGGCAGGTGAAAGCAGGCCCGGCTCCTTGTTCCTGGGAAGGCTTAGCTACACCAGCCACCCCTCGCCTGCCGTGCGGACCTCCAGCTCAGCATGGTCCCTGCAGGAGGCCAGCCCTTGGCGCACCTGGGGTTGGAAGGCGGAGGTTCCCCACCCACCCTTGAGGGCTCCCTGCATCTATGCCAGGGACGTCGCCTTGGGCTTCCTGAGGGGCTCCGTGAGATACAGGGACAGATGCGGGCCGCCCTCTGGGAGCTCAGCCCGGGGCCTGCCGGCTGTGGGGTCAGAGGGCGCATTCCACCTCCACAGGCCGTCCCCCATCACCCAGCAGGGCAGCCTGGAGCAGTTAGTGTCTCAGGTCGGTTTGTCAGCTGCACCTCCCTGAACCTTCCAGCACACAATGTGAGACTGGCAATCACGTTATCTCCTCCCTTTAAGTCAGCGCTAATGGCCTAGTGTAGTGCTTCATGTATATGAAGCCTCAAAAAATAAATGCAAAGTGCAGCTATGTTTGAACCGCACACATAGTATCATGCCCGGATCCTGGGAATAAGGATCTTATTCTTCCCTGGATCCTGGGAATAATAAGATGAAGACTTCCAAGCATCCTGGGCAAAGCTTGACAGATAGGACAGGGAAAGAGAAAGACGTGAACACCAGGGCGTCGCCCCCAGGAACGGACACATATGTGGGAGAAGTGAGGAGCAGGTGTTAAAGCGAGGGCAGCCTGGAGGGCCTGGGTGAGGAGTTGAGTCTGGATCCTGGGGCTGCGCTCACCCCGCCAGTCTGAAGGGTTCCTGACCCCGGTCTCTTCCCAGCCCCTGGGGTGAGAGGGCTCCTGGCTCTGCTTCCTCTGCTCGAGTGCCCGGCACTCCGTCTCTTTGTCATTGCTTTACTTTTTGGGGTGAGTACGAGGACAGAGTCATAAGACAGTAGATGAACAGTACAGTGAGGTCTGAGACTAGGGGTGCCTTTTGGAGAAGGGAGGCAATTAGGGAGGGCCTGGAGGCCCCAGATAGGGAGAAGGAGAACAGGATAGTATAGAAAGCCAGGAACAGTCTAATCCAGCATGGCATCCAATTACACTATAGGTAAAATTCATGAGTCCTATCAAAAAGGCCTGGAGTTGGTTGCAATTAAGGGAGAGCAGCCCCCTCCTGTGTGTGGGGGGGCCCCTGAAACCAGCCAGAGAGCCCCACCGGCAGGAATGGGAGGGTTCCAAGGAGGTGGGGTGCGGTGGGGGCTGGGGCCTGCCTGCTGTTGGGGTGGAGATTTTCTTTTTCCCTCCCCCGAGGCGCTTTCTCCTTCATGCTGGGTCTCTTTGGAGCAGATTCGGGAAGTGAGTGGTGAGATGCGACAATTTACCCCCAAACTTCTGCTTCACCGGCATTTGGAATTCCTGGTATCAGCCTATGGCTCACTGAACGTTTTGCAAAGACACCATTTCATGGGACTGCTTAAGTCAGCCACAAGGGGCCTTCCTGGGTTTGCTTGATCAGATTCTCTAGTCTGGAGACTGTGGGGTGAGGCCCAGCTTTGTGGCCACATCAGGGCCCTGGAGATGACTTCCTGTCTTTATTCTTTCCAGCTGTGGTCCACCCTGCCGTACATCCAGATTAATCTTTGGAAAACCCCTACCGCCGTTCCTACCGCCGCCCTCCTCCCTTTAAAACCTCTGACGGCAGCCCACTACCCACAGGATTGAGACTGAGCTCTTTCCCTGGACTTCAAGGCTGTCCCCAATTCCTCTCCCACCTTGTGATCCCTCCAGCGCCCTTACAGTTCACCCAGCCAGGGAGACGTCTTCATCAGGTCCCCACCAGCCCTGCTTGCTTCCACCCTCAGACCTCTGCTTCCACGCTTTCTCCATGCTGAAGGGAAGCTCAGGTTCCTTTCATGTCCCAAATCCTCAACGAAGCCTGCCTCGAACAACCTCGGCTGTGATAACCCTTCCCGGAACTTCCATCCCTGCTGTTACTGCAGCAACACCTGTTTGCTTCTTACCGTTTGTTGCACTGGAAAGCCATAGTTTTTTTGATTCACATATTCTATCCAACTAGATAAGAATTCTGTTTTGGTTAAGGACTGTATCTCACACATAGGAGGCTCTGGTGCATGCACTTAACAGTTTCGCAACTCTAAGTGGGGCTTAGGGACAGCAAGGCCACTGGGAACCAGGGCTGAGAGGGCTCAGAGGAGGTGGCCTCACATCTCAGGCTCTGGGACGATGCCCAGTGAACCGGTGGCCGACAGGAGTCCCAAAGCACTGACCCCTCAGATGCCACAGTTCAGAGCCCCAGGCTGGACCTGGGCCATCAGGAAGTGCTACAGGTGTTAGGTTGCAGCAGACACAACCTTTCACCTTGGTTGTTTTCCATGGAATACCATGTCAAGGAACTTTGGAAACCAGTAGCAGGGCTGGGAATTGAGCAATGGGAGGTGACCCGCCCACCAGTGCTGCAGATGTGGGTGACGGTGCCTCCAGGACCACCGGTGCCTGGGCTGCCTGTGCCTCACCCGGGTGCACCTCTGCACGGGCAGAACCTGCCCTCCTGGAGATGGGGCTCACCCACCACCAGCAAGTCACTCCCCACCCACCTCCTCCCAGATCAACCTTTGAGTGGCAGGAGGTGTCTTGTGGTTCCGCAGAGCCAGCCGGAGGCCCTGCAGGTGGGCTGAGGGCCTCCCGTGAAATCCACCTGCTCTGCCTGTGAAATCCACCTGCTCTGCCTCCTACTTCTCAGTATTGCAACCCCCTTCCCGGCCCCGCTTTCTCTGCTGTTGCTTTTGTTCCTACCTCTAGCTAACCCAGCTTTGTCCCGACCTGTCATCTCCATCATTTCCCCATTCCCAAGTGCCTCCAAGGGGCACCAGGAAAGCATGTGGTACCCATCCTGGCCGCCCAATAAATGGGCTTCAAAATAGCTTTGCTTAAGCCCCATGGGGACACTCAGTCTCCCTGGCTCCTGCTCCCCCATTTCTCTGTCACACAGTCCCAGCTGTGCCCTGGCAGAGGTTGTCACTCAACAGCCTGGGGCACAAGCCTATTTTCAGGCAGCCCCTGGTCCTCCCCAGTCACCTCCCCGAGAGCCCTCAGGTCCACCCTCCTGGGCTGACAGTGGCTGCATGTCCCTGGGTCTCCTTTAGGAGAGGCGGCCTTGACTAGAAGCGTCCCGTGCCTGGAAGAGGAAACAGACAGGCAGTAACAGAAGGGTCTTCTGGACGGAGAGGAAGTATTGCTAAGTTTTGGGTGGGTTCTATTTGGAGTGGAGTTGGGGGACAACTGAGGCTGGTGACACCTGCCTTTATTCTGACTACAGGGGGTCCCAGAAGGCTGGGAAGGGGGACCCAAATTCAAAGAGGTTCTTTCCCTCAGGGCTGTGCAGTTCTGTCGAATTCCTCACGACTCTCCTCCTCGCTTCCCTCACCGGTGCATGAGTGGCCTTACTCGGTGGTAGGGCGTGAAAGGGAAAAGCACTTGGAATGAGTGGCAGAGTGGCTGCCCTTGGATGGATCACTTCTCTGGGTCTCAGTTTTCACATCTGTCCAATGGGCATAAGGAAATTCCAACCCCATCTACTGCGCAGGGTTGCTGGAAAACACAACCTCGTACCTGAGAGAGCAATGCCAGTGGGGCATGATGTGTTCACATCACCTTCAAAATGCCCTCTGGTTTCTGGACGGGGATGCAGGAACCGTCCAGCACTGGAGAGAAGCCACCCACTAGCTGAGTGCAAAGCCATCAGGGTGGTGCCTGTCACCTCGTCATTTCTCCAGTAGAGTCACATGTCAGTCTTCACCCGCTGCTCTCTGAGGGCCCCCGGGTGAGAACTCCAAGTCTACAGTAGGAGGGGGCGCCTGGCTGTCATATTTTGCAGAGCAGACCTTGCTCTAGTGAACACTGAGGGCCTCTTGAAACAAAATTATGATGTCGGTGCTCAAAGTCCACCCCCCGAACAGGGGCAAAGAGGGGAATAAATGACAGCTGGGCCTGGGGAGCGCTCACCCCTCCTGCCATGCGTGGCTTGTGAGTGAAGCCCCTGCCAGCATCAGGCCTCTGACATTCCCGAGGACATGCCTGCAGCCCCCGGAGGTGCTCCTGGTCTTGGAGCAGCCCCACCTGGTCCCAGGGGCTCAGGCCAGGTGAGCTGTGAGAGGGGAACTCGGAGCCAGCCCGGCCAGTGCCAGCTGTTGTTCCCCCGCCAGCTTGGCATCTCGAGGACGGGTCATAACAAAAGAGACAGGGCCACTCCCTGAGCTGCAAGTTCTGGCCGGGAATCCAGCGACGTCTGGGGGCCCTGCAGACAGCAGTCTGCCTTTCATGTGCTGAGCTGGGGGCCTGGAAGAAACATTTTCCGTGCCTGCTGCCAAATTTCCTCAAAGAACAATGCAAGAGAAGACGTTGTTTTGCAGTCAGGGAAGCTGGAAGCAGGCGGTGGTGCAGGTTTCAGGAAGGTCAGAGGTCAGGCCATGAGCCTCTGGGAAGCTGCGCCCCCTCCCCCAGTAGAACAGGCATCCTGCGACTGTTCCCTCCGGTGCCCAGGCCCCTCTCAGGGCAGGAGCTGCCATCATCCTCATTCGCAGGGCACTTGGGCGGGTTGTAGGAAGCGGCTGCCCCAGCAGAGATGGTTTTTCCTGCTTCCCAGAACTGTGGTGTCTAATTCGTGAGATGGAGGTGAAGGACACCTGTCGCTCATTGTTGCTGCTGTGAACAGCTGCCCACGTCATTACAAAGCAATTGTCAGGAGCCTGCAGGACTCACTGTAAGATGTGTGAACCCAAAAGTATCTGAGACAGGTCTCAATTCATTTAGAAAGTTCATTTTGCCAAGGTTAAGGACATGCCCGTGACACAGCCTCGGGAGGTCCTGATGACAAGTGCCCGAGGTGTGTGGGACTCAGCTCGGTTTTGTACATTTTAGGGAGACATGAGACATCAATCAGTATGTGTGAGATGTACATTGGTTTGGTCCAGAAAAGTGGGGCAACTCAAAGTGGGGGCTCCCAGGTCATAGGTAGATAAGAGACAAACAGTTGCATTGTTTTGAGTTTCTGATTAGCCTTTCACTGAATACACGATTTACATGTGAGAGAGTGGTGGAGGAACAATCACTGATGCCTCAGTCTGGCTCAGTGAATCTGTGTTTTTATATAGACAACAGGGCAGAGGAAGCTGCCACATACACATTGGTCTCATATAAACAGAGGGATGACTTTGAGTTCCTTGTGGGTAAATTGTGAGCAAGGTGTGTAAATTTTTGTCTGTGTAGTGATCTTATTTAGGAATAAAATAGGAGGCAGGTTTGCCTGATGCAGTTCCCAGCTTGAATTTTCCCTTTGGATTAGTGATTTTAGGGTCCTAAAATGTATTTTCCTTTCACAGATGTTTTATGAAGACACCATCTCTACCTTCTAGAAGATTCTAGTCTACATGGAAAATGCAAGCAAGCATGGCAGAGTGAAAGGCAGAACTGTGGGTTAAGACCACGGACTCTGGAGTTTGTTCCCTGGTCTGAATCCTGACCTAGTTACTTATGGGTCATGTACTATGCCTCAGTTTCCCCCTCCAAAAAATGAGGATGAAGATAACAACGGTGTCTCCTTATGGAGTTGTTATAAGGATGAAATGAGTCACTGTTTGCAAAGCCCTTAGAACAGTGTCTGGCATCACACACCTACAGTGTTTGCAAAATAAATAACACATGAGTAAAATAAAAAATGTGGGCCATGACAACTGGGATGAGACCACATTTAGTTTTTAAGATGAGGTTTGGCAGTTTTCCAACATGAGTTTTTTTTTTTTTTCTAAGCATGGTTTCGATTGCTCCTAATCTGTTTTGGGTTTGTGGGAAAGGCACATGGGAAAGAATGTGATTCTGAAATGCAGGGAACTTCACAAAGCTTTCAAAGACCAAGCTTCACCTTCCCGAGAGCAACTCCTGAAAACAGAGACCTGTGTTTCTGCAAAGCACTGTGCAAGTCGCCTCTCCAGGTCGGGGTGGATGGAGAAGTTTCCAGGCTCTCCTGAAATCCACACTGTCATGTTGATGGGGAGAAATGAAGAACAAGAGGATTTGGCTGAGGTCCCAGGGTGCGATGGCGTCTGAGCTGAAATGCTGGGCTGCCTACAAAAATCTCTTCCAGAGATTGAACTGGAGTAGGATTTCTCTCCTCTGAACAAGTAGATGATTATACAATGTTCCATTCTCAGGGGTAATGCCCTCTCCGGTCTTCCCAAGGCCCGGTGAAGAAGAGCGGGTTACTAGCTAAGGAAGGGAGACAAGGGCGGTGGCCTTCCACAGCTCCCGCACACGCTGGGTGTGAAGCTGGTGGTGGAAGTGTGTTTCCTCAGCAGCTGTGAGTCCTCAGAACACTGGGTCCCCATGGACCAGCCAGCAGAGGGACAGCCCTTCCTTAGCGGGGCTCTCCAAGGGCCATAGGAGCACCACGGGCTGGTGCCTGTGGCCTCGGGCTGCTCTGGGGAGAGGATCACTGGTCCCTCTTACTCACCTCCTGTCGGGAGTGGCCAGTCACAGCCTGACCATACAAGGGTGACTAGGAGTTTAGGTTGAGTGTGTTGAGGGTGGCCAGGCAACCCAAGTCTAGGGTGCTCCAGGCAAAAACAACTCATCAAGATTTTGAAAGCAACAGCTGAGTCGCTAATACCAGTAGCAACCACAATTTGCAGAATTGTGCCAGCGTTCTTCCGAGTGTTTTACCTAGAGTCACTGACTCAGTTCTCACTGAAACCCTACGAGTGAGGCAGTGCTATTGCCTCCGTTGTATAGATGAGGCAACTGACACTCAGACAGGCGAAGTAACTTCCTCAAGGATACACAGCTTATAAACACCGGGATTCACACCCAGTTTGTTTGGCTCTAGAATTCTTGCTCTTGACCCCAACATTACACAGCCTCTGATTTATACAATTACAAACATTTTAAATACTGTACTGGAAGCTGAATTCAAACTGCATCTGCCAGCTTGACTTCTAAGACCCCATACACTTTACCTGAGGGGTGCTCAGCCACCAGGCAAAGAATGGGCTGCAGTGACATACTGGCACACATGCCTCCCGCTTGCATCTGCGTTCTAAGCTGCTGCATCCCTATTGATGTGCACTGATGTGATTTGAACTCTCGAGACAATTTCTTTTTTCTTTTTTTTCTTTTTTTTTGAGACGGAGTCTCACTCTGGCTGGAGTGAAGTGGTGTGATCTCGGCTCACTGCAACCTCCACCTCCTGGGTTCAAGCTATTCTCCTGCCTCAGCCTCCCGAGTAGCTGGGATTACAGGCACCCGCCACCACGCCTGGCTTTTTTTTTTTTTGTATTTTTAGTACAGACGAGGTTTCACCATGTTGATCAGGCTGGTTTCAAGCTCCTAACCTCAAGTGATCCGCCTGCCTCAGCTTCCCAAAGTGCTGGGATTACAGGCGGGAGCCACCACGCCCAGACTCTCGGGACAATTTCTGTTCAGCCAACTTTTCCCATATCTTTCTTAAAATTATTGGTTTCCGCCCACTGTTCCAATCAAATGTGGTCTCTTTGATGAATACCAGCTCTGTCGCCTGCAGCACATTTGCTCCCCCTGGAAGCTTTGGGTCAGTTGTGGATCTGGACAGCGTGTTTTCACTGAAGCCACTGGGTAAGGACAGTGGAGGAGCAGGAGCAGGCTGGGCAGACACTTCCTTTAGGTGCTGCTGTCTATTCAGCTGCAGATCCATCCACTGTGCATTCCCATCCAGCCGGTTTGGCCCAGAGGAGGTGGTAGGGGAGTTCCAGGACAGAGTTCCTCCCCTGCCTTCTGTCTTAGCTGAGCCCTTCCTCACCTTTCCTCCCAGACTCTGTTCCCTCCCCTTACTTGTGGGGCAATCTTGGGAACAGGTTCTGAAACCGGAGCTGTGGGCCAGCATTCCACCTATTGTCTGTGGGCCGGCAGAGCAGAACAAACCTGCCTGAGATTCTCATTACAGCTTGTGATATGGGAGACCGGCCAGCTGCAGCTGTTGCTAGGGCAACCAGTGGTGCAGAAAAAGGTAACAAAAAAGAGCCTGGAGCCTCTTGACTGGACTTCAGGAATGAAGGAGTGGAGGGGACGGCTAGGGCTTGCCATTCAGGGGCGATTGTTGAAATGTCAGCTGCAATCCCTCCGTCCCTCTCCAGGCCGGGACGGCCCCCAGCACAGCGCCCTGCCATGCACCACCAGCATGTGCCTGCTGTGTGTCTGTGTTTTCGGAGGTCCACTTGGCCCTGCATAGCCTTTTCTTTTTTGTGCATTTCTCCACTCACACTTGAATGTCTTCAATTCCTTCCTCCCTTTCTCTCATTCTCGTCTGGAGCTGCTTTCCCTCTCCTTTCCCATGTACAAGAACATCAGCCTCAAAAGATTAAAAGAAAATTAGTCAGGGGTGGTGACACGTGCCTGTAACCTAGCTACTCAGGAGGCTGAGGTGGGAGGATCTCTTGATCCCAGGAGATGGAGGCTGCAGTGAGCTGTAATTGCACTACCGCACTCTAGCCTGCGCGACACAAGTCCCCATATCTCTAAAATAAAATTTAAAAAAAGATTGAAAAAATAAAATGAAATGTAAATAAGGCACGGGAGGGAACTGATGGTGCCGCACTGGCAGATCCTGTGGCCTCAGCACCTAAGCGGCCAATGGGCAAAGGTGGTGAATTCAGCCTGTCTGAATAACATGTGATGCATTGATTGGGCAGTGATTTGTGACGAGCCCTATGACGGTTTCCTTCCAGTTACCCACTGGACATCTTGTGCTGCCATACCCTGGGGAGCCAGAGGGGGGCGTTTTCCTTTGAAGGCTTTGAGAGTCACGGCCAAGCCCTTTATTCCATGGCGTCCTTCCCTGACCCCACCCAACATCTCAGGAGTCAACCTTCATACAGAGCCGAGCTCTGGCCGTTTTACTTATCAAAGAGGGAATCCCCTACACATTCTAGGTACTCACGCAGCTCACTTGCCTGAGCACGGGATTCGACCTTACCTCACTTCTGGTAGGAGGTCTGTTTCATTCCCACCCAATCTGCAGGGTTTCCCCTAATCCTTTAAGGATGCAGTCACTTTATGTTTCTCCAAATATCCTGATTGGAAGAATCACTCGGCAGCTTAGAGCACAGATTCCTGAGCCCCATCTCAGACCGACTGAATCAGAAACTCTGGGGAGGTTGTCTGGGAATCTGCTTTAGAAAAATTGCCCCTGCTGATGCTCATGTTAGGGGAGGTTTGGGGAACCAAGGCCAACTGCTGCTTTCGCTTCTCGGGCTCAGCACTGGGGTTCTGTCTGGGCCTCAGGGTACTCCTTCATCTGCAAGGTGGAACTGATCCTCACAGCTCTGGTATCCTGCTCACAAACTTCCCAGGCCAGGGAGGCTCTGGGGAGGCATGGCCGGCCTGGTGCTGACCCAGTGTGGTCAGGACTGGGTCATGCCCCTGTCGCCCGTGGTTCACCATGCTGTGGATATCACATCCATCCATGCCTATTGGCTCATGGCAGCTTAAGCCCTAGAAGGAACAGGTGGGAGAACTTTAGCTCTGTGTGCCCACCAGGGATCTCACACCTCCTGGCTACAGGAGCCGAACAGGAGGTCACCTGGCTTTGACGTAAGCTGCCACCTCTTCATGCATCCATCCTGCGAGTACTTGACATGCCATTGCTCTGGGGCATTGTGGCAGCGCCGTATACCGAGAGGAATGCAGGGTTTGGGACTCAAAAGCTCTGCTTGAATCCTGGCTGCCACTTGCTACCTATGGGGCCCTGGAGCACTTCGTTTCTTTATCTGTAAAACATGGATAACAACCAACTTCACCGGGCTGCTGTGAAAGTTAAGTATGGAAAATTTCTAGCAGAGTGCTTTGCAGATAGAGAACTCGATGTATGTTGGTTCCCTTTCTGTTCATTTTCTCTCTTCCTGTTCAGGTACAGGCTGATTCATTAAACCTCTCTCACTTCTTCTTTCAGATCCCATTAAAACACTTCTGAAGAAAGGTCAAGATACAAAAATCAATTGTATTTCCGTATAGTAGTGCCAAACATTTGGGAACTGATATTTAAAAAGCCAATTCCATTTACAATAGTGTCAAAAAACATAAGATAATTAGCAATAGATTAATAAAAGATGGGAAATATTCAATACTGAAAACACAAGATGATGCTGAGAGAAATTAAAGAAGATGTAAATACATGGAAAGATATACTATGTTTATGGATTGGACAACTCAGTATTAATGTCAATTCCCCCCCTAAGCCGAGGTATGGCTTCAACACAATCCCAGTAGGCTTTCATTTAAAAAAATATATAAATTGACAAATGAATTTTAAAATCTGGAAATTTAGAGACTTAGAGTAGCCAAAACAATTTAGGAAAAGAAGAAAAAGTTGGAGAGCTTACTCTACCTTACATCGTTTTACTGTAAAGCTAGTTATTTAAATAGTGTGGTATTGACCTAAGAATAGACAAATAGATCAGTGGAGTTCAGAAGTAGACCCACACTGACATGAACAATTGATTACTGATGAAGTTATCAAAGCAATTCAAAAGGGAAAGGATAGCCTTTTCAACAAATGGTGGTGGCGGTCGGTCGCGGTGGCTCATGCCTGTAATCCCAGCACGTTGGGAGGCCGAGGAGGGTGGATCACCTGAAGTGAAGAGTTCGAGATCAGCCTGGCCAATATGGTAAAACCCCGTCCCTGCTAAAAATACAAAAATTAGCCAGGCCGGGGAGTGGGGGTGCCTGCAATCCCAGCTACTTGGGAGGCTGAGGCAGTAGAATCACTTGAACCCGGGAGGCAGAGGTTACAGTGAGCTGAGACCGCGTCATTGTACTCCAGCCTGGGGGACAAGGGAGAAACTCCGTCTCAAAAAACAACCAACAAACAAACAACCCCCCCACCAGAAAAAAATAGTGCTGGAACAACTGAATATCCATGGGAAAAACATTAATTTTGATTATTCCCTCTCCATACACAAAATTAAGTCAAGATTGGTCATAAACTCAAATATGAAAGCAAAACCCGTAAAAGCTTTTTGAAGAAAATGGGAAATGAAGGATAATATCTTTGTGGTCAAGGAACAGATAAAGATTTCTTTGTTAGAATACAGAAAACGATAACCATGAAATAAACAGTTAATGAATTAGATGTTAGAAAATTAAAAACCTCTGCTCATCAAAGCAAGCCTCATTCTGGACAAGCCACAGACTCGGAAAAATATTTGCAAAACTTTTGTCTGACAAAGGATTTATGAGAATTTATAAAGAACTCCTACAACCTAATAATAAAAAGACAAACAGCCCAATTAAAAAATGGGCAAAAGACTTGATGGCACCTCCTTATTTCTTTATAGAAAGGTATTGAGGGTCAGAGGCAGTGGCTCACACATGTAATCTCAGCACTTTGGAAGGCTGTGGTGGGTGGATCACTTGAGGTCAGGAGTTCAAGACCAGCTTGTCCAACACAGTGAAATCCTGTCTCTACTAAAAATACAAAAATTAGTTGGATGTGGTGGCACATGCTTGTAATCCCAGCTACTTGGCAGGCTGAGGCGGGAGGATCACTTGAACTCAGGAGGCAGAGGTTGCAGTGAGCCAAGGCACTGTACTGCAGCCTGGGCACAGAGTGAGACTCCATTTAAAAAAACAAACAAACAAAAAGAGAAATATATTCAGCTGGTCAATAAATAAATGAAAAGATGCTCAACAGTATTATTTCTTAGAGCAAGGAAATGAAAACCATAATGCAATACTATGTCCCCCACTAGAATGGCTAAACTTAAGAAACTTTACAATGTCAAGTGCTGACAAGCACAGGGGGCAACCTGAACTCTCTCATACATGGCTGGTGGGAGTACAGGATGGTGTAACCACCTTGGAAAAGGGTTTGGTGCTTATAAAATCAAACAGATGCCTACCCTATGACCCAGACATCTCACTGCTAGATATCTATCAAAAGGAAATGAAAGCATATGTCTACAAAAAACCTGTACAAGAATGTTCATAGCAGCTTTATTTATGATAGCAAAAACTGGGAAGCAACGTCCATCAGAAAGAGAATGAATGAACACATTTTGTTACATTCACATAACGGACTCCTGCACCACAATGAAAAGAACTAAAAGGACATGGATGAATCCTGCAGATGTCACACCGAGCTAAAGAAGCCGGATACAGAAGAGTGCACAGATGTGTGGATGCTTTTTTTTTTTTTTTTTTTTTTTTTTTGAGACGGAGTCTCACTTTGTCTCCCAGGCTGGAGTGCAGTGGCACGACCTTGGCTCACTGCAGCCTCTGCCTCCCTGGTT
Organism: Theropithecus gelada; assembly: GCF_003255815.1. NCBI lineage: Eukaryota > Metazoa > Chordata > Mammalia > Primates > Cercopithecidae > Theropithecus > Theropithecus gelada. The sequence goes on along the minus strand of NC_037677.1, from coordinate 5,480,189 downwards.
CAAGCAATTCTGTTGCCTCAGCCTCCTGGGGTTATAGGTGTGCACCACCACACCTGGCTAATTTTTGTATTTTTTACTAGAGGTGGGGTTTCACCATATTTGCCAGGCTGATCTTGAACTCCCGACCTCAGGCAATCCGCCTGCCTTGGCCTCCCAAGTGCTGGGATTACAGGCGTGAGCGACATGCCTGACCCTTTTTATTTTTGAGACGGAGTCTTGCTCTGTCACCTAGGCTGGAGTGCAGTAGTGCGATCTTGGTTCACTGCCTCCCAAGTTCAAGTGATTTTTGCTCCTCAGCTTCCCAAGTAGCTGGGAGTACAGGTGTCCACCACCACACCTGGCTAAGTTTTGTATTTTTAGTAGAGATAGGGTTTAGCCATATTGGCCAGGCTGTTCTTGAACTCCTGACCTCAAGTGATCTGCCCGCCTCAGACTCCCAAATTCCTGGGATTACAGGCATGAGTCACTGTGCCAGGCCTTGCTTCCATTTAGATGAAGCCCCAGCTCAGCAAACCCAGTCTGTATCGAGAGGAATCAGATCTGTGGCTGCCGCTGGGTGAGAACTTGGTCAGGAGGGGGCCAAACGGAGCTTTCTAGTGTGATTAACACTGGCCATATGCCTTGGTAGGGATGTGAGTCACATGCATGGATTTACATTAAAATGCACTGGACTGTACAACATTAAAATGCACTGGACTGTACAACATTAAAATGCACTGGACTGTACATTTAAGGTTTCATTGTATGTAACTTTTACTTCTGAAACACTATGAACAGATATTGACCCTGGTGAGTAGGTTTGCTTTTCTCAGTGGTAGGAGTTAACAATTCTGAAACCATTTTCTGTTTACCAGAGGTTTAAGCAAGTGAGAAAACGTAATAAAACGGGAGTCAAGGCTTCTGACTGGGAAGGGGCAGCGCATCTGTGACCTTCCCCTGGTTCCCGATCATGGCCTTGGGGTCCGCCTTCCAAGCACCTCTGCTGGGGCTGCCCCTCAGCCCTCCCCAGTGGTGGGGCGGTGGTGGGGACAGTTCTCATGTGTGTTCGTGAAGCCCGCCCAGAACTTCAGCACCTTGGGCTGGCGTGGTGGCTCACACCTGTAATCCCAGCACTTTGGGAGGCCGAGGTGGGTGATCACGAGGTCAGGAGATCGAGACTATCCTGGTTAACACGTGAAACCCCGTTTCTACTAGAAATACAAAAAAAATTAGCCGGGCGTGGTGGCGGGCACCTGTAGTCCCAGCTACTAGGGAGGCTGAGGCAGGAGAATGGCGTGAACCTGGGAGGTGGAGCTTGCAGTGAACCCAGATCGCGCCACTGCACTCCAGTCTGGGCGATAGAGCAACACTCTGTTTCAAAAAAAAAAAAAAAAAAAAGACCAGTTTGAACAACATGGTGAAACCCCGTCTCTACTGAAAATTACAAAAAGTAGCTGGGTGTGGTGGTGCGTGCCTGTAATACCAGCTACTCAGGAGGCTGAGGCAGGAGAGTTGCTCGAACCCGGGAGGTGGAGGTTGCAGTGAGCGGAGATCATGCCATTGCACTCCAGCCTGGGTGACAGAGTGAGACTCCATGTCAAAAAAAAAGAAGAACTTCAGCATCTTTAATATTGGGAACACGCTGAGCTGTAAGTAGGGGACGGAGGTGCCAGAGGAGGGACAAACGGTAACCCAGGCCTCCTAACAGCTGGGCCATGAAGGTTTAGGCATGCATCATTTTTAGGAGATCTCCACGATCTCCTTCGTGTCTGAGTGTGTCAGCATGTGCCTGTGAACGTGTACATGTGCAAGGGTGTGCACACTCGGGTGTCAGCATCTGAACATGTGCACACTTGCAAGGGAGCTCCGGGGCCCAGGGCTGCCTTCTGTTTCCCTGAGTACAAGGTGCTGAGCTCAGGGACTAGGCCCTGAGGAAACAGGAGCCCAGGTCTTGGAAAGTCCCAGGAACCCCTGCTAGAAACATGCGCATTTCAAGGAAAAGCTGGAGATTTTTCTTCAGTGTCTGGCGTCCGTTTCTTTCCCTCTCTTTAGCCCCTGAACAGCCCTCTTTGTCCCCGCTGAGAGGGAGTGGCAGCACAGGTCTGGGGGGACCAAGGACAGAGAAGCTGTGTGTGTGCTGGGAGTGGGGGCTGTGGCCTCCTCTTAGGAGTGAGAGAGACAGAGACAGAGAGAGAAACAGGCACAGAGAGACAGAGAGGGACAAAGAGAAAGGCAGAGAGAGACAGGGAGAGACACAGAGAGACAGTGAGAGAGAGCAACAGAGAGTCACAGAAAGAGACACAGAGACGGAGACAGAAAGATGGAGACAGGAACAGAGAGAGACAGAGAGACAGTGAGAGAGAGTGACAGAGAGACACAGAAAGAGACATACACAGAGACAGAAAGATGGAGACAGAGACAGAGAGAGACAGAGAGACAGTGAGAGAGAGTGACAGAGAGACACAGAAAGAGACACAGAGACAGAGACAGAGAGATGGAGACAGAGACAGAGACAGAGAGATAGCGAGAGTGAGAATGACAGAGAGATACACAGAAAGAGACACAGAGACAGAGAGACAGAGACAGAGGGAGAGTGAGACACAGAGAGAGACAGAGACAGAGATAGAGGGAGAGACAGGTAGAGAGGGAGGGAGGGAGTGGGCACCATGGGTCTGAGGCTGGGTTTGGGGGAGGGTGGAGAGCCCAGGAAATGGTGGGCCTGGCCTTGGCCTGTGTTGTTCCTGTGCCCCTGCTGAGGGAGAGACCTCCCGGCCCCCACTGCGGGTGCTGGTCCCACGCCCGAGCTTGTTTCTGAGTGGCCGGGCTGAGGACACACTGGGCAAAGCAGGCCTCAGTCTGGGGCAGGTGGCAGAGGGGAAAGCTCCCCCCTCACTCAGCCCCCACACAGCTGGCCGGGAAGACCCCTTGTCCCTTCCTGAGGCCCACGCTCAGCCACCTGGTCCGAGCAGGTGCAGGTGAGACCTCGGCACAGCCAGGCCCTCTCCAGTCACGCCTCTTACCGCTCTCGTTCTGTGTGGCTCCCGTGAGCCCGTTAGTGCCTGTCAAGAGCCTCCCTCAGAGCCACAGCTTCTCTCCGCCAGATCCTGCTTCGGGGTCACCATAAAGCCCTCGCCTTGTGGGGGGCTGGTTTCTGTGACGTCCACGAAGCCGTCAGATTAACGACAGAAATAAGGTGGTTCCTCCTTTAAGGAATTAGGCACAAAATCAGCATGGGACTCATCGGCCCCCACAGGTTCACAAGGGAGTTGAGTAAAAGCAACTTCACGGGGATAGAGCCATGCCAGAGAAAATGGAAACATCTTTCCTTTAACTTGGGAGCGTGTCGCGGCCGTTCCTGCTTTCTGAGCACCGCCACCTTTCGAGGGCCTGTAATTAGCAAGGAACCTTTTCCCTTGGGGTTATTTATGCTTTCCCTTCTCACTCGGCACACATATTCAACAACGATCTCTCTCCTTCACCTACAGACCACCCAGTCTGTGCGGGGTGCCCGCCTCCCGGGGCCACGTGGTAGAACAGAGACCACTGCTGTGCTGGGTGAGACCAGGTGCCATCCAGCCCAGGAGCAGCGACAGTCCCACCTGCACGGGGCTGCCGCCTGCCTCACACACACTCCTCTAATCCCAGGGCCATGGGACTTTATAAATGGGGAACCGGAGGCACAGAGAACGAAAATGCCATGGCTAGTACACGAGATGAGGACAAAACCATGCTCCTACCCCTGCCAGGATGGCCTCGTGGGAGTGTGGGATCAGAAAGGGCTCATCACGAGCAAGTGACATCCATGTGGGGGCCCAAGCTGGAGCCTTTCCAGAGAAGGAAGGCATGGAGAAGAGGGACCTGGTCCCTGCAGTGCCGGTGGGGCCGGAGGCTGTGCCCTGCAGGTGTGTGGGCGAGCAGCTTGGACCTGGGCAGGCCGCATCCGAGCATCCGCACCGGCTGGCTGTGCATCTGCGGACATGCCTTTGAGTGTCCCGTAGCCTGTATTATTTAAGGTCACGGCGCGTTTATGATGACTGCCAGAAAGCAGCAGGTGCCTGTGAGTGCAGCTGGGACCCTGCCCTGTGGCCTTTGGATCCTGAAGAATGTGCTGGATCATTAACCAGGTGCAGGGGAGGGTGAAGCCCTGCAGCAGAAAGCAGCTCCGCACGTGATGCGGAGGAGGTCTCCCTCGCGGCGGGACCCCAGGCGGGTCAATTTCTGTGCGCCTGGGCTTCCTCATCCACGACACCGGGGCCTCAGGCGTGGCTGAGAGGGTGGAGTGCATTAACAGATGAGCAGCATTTGTCCTGTGGGCGTTCTCTGTGAGAGCTGGGAGATGGTGTCATTGAGTTGCTGAGATAAGGGTTGGGACCCCTGGGTTCCAGCTTTGCTCCTCTTACTCAGCTCCTCTCACCCCGCAGCCTCTCTGCACCTCACTCTTCCTTCTTGGTGCCTTTCACTCAGACTTTACCGGTCCAGAGAAATCTGCGTGTGCTGGCCCTTTGAGGGGGCTCCTGTGTCGGGGCAACCGCGCCGCCCCACCTGCTGACCTCGTGAAGTCTCATAACCTGATTCTTCCTCCTCGGCTGGCTGTGAAGCAGGTGTGGGCAGCCCGGGAGCTTCTGCCCATCAGATAATTAAATTCCTCGTGTATTTATCAGGCCGAGAACACCCTGTACCACTCACTCCGGTGAAGCAGCTGCATGTTGTCCTGAGCCTCCTGCAAGATGACCTCGTGGCAGGCCCAGGCACTGCAGGAAGTTGCTGTGTGCGTGGAGGTGCATGCTGTTCTCAGATGTCACACACACAGAGCCAGCATCTCACGCCAGCGATGGAGCCCCTGAGGTGTGATGAAGGCCAGATTTGCAACTTAATGGACCCTGACCTAGGAACCCAGCTTGGCTGCTAGAAGTTTCTGGGTCCTCAAATAACAATAACCGCCTCCTGGGGCCATCATGAAAACTGTATGAGATAATGCATCAAAAACTCTTAGCAGAGACCTTGACTCACAGCGAGTTCTCAGTAAGTTGTGAGACTATGCACCAACTTCATTTATGGAATGAATATGGAATCCTCATTGATTTGTCCATGTTTCCAACCTGGGACACTCGACGCTGCTGACTTACATTTCTACATATCCCACCGGCCTGCGAGTCCTTCCAGCTCTGCTTGCTGTTGTCACAGCTGCCCTAGAAAATATCAGTCACACAGTGGAAACGTCTCCAGGGAAGTGGATATTCCTGCTAGAAGTGGACTGGGTGGGAGTTGGGAGTTTATTCTCTGGCTGCTCTCATCACTTGTCCGCTGCATGATTTCTCTTTGCTTAATGTCTAATTTCTCTCAGGGGCCTGGCTCTCAGCTGGGTTAAATAACTTTGGTGAGGGAGACTGAAGGATCACTGGGGAAAGTCATTGTCTTTGTCCTCAGTAGTGTATTTAATCCTCTGAATTTTAGGTTTCCTTCTCTCCCTCCCCTCCCCTCCCCTCCCCTCCCCTCCCC
>NC_037677.1:5339197-5469717 GCF_003255815.1 Theropithecus gelada | reverse complement strand
CCTTCCTTCCTTCCTTCCTTCCTTCCTTCCTTCCTTCCTTCCTTCCTTCCTTCCTTCCTTCTTTCCTTGACAGGGTCTCATTCTGTCACCCAGGCTGGAGTGCAGTGGCATGATCTCAGCTCACTACAGCCTTGACCTCCTGGGCTCAAGTGATCCTCCCACCTCAGCCTCCTGAGTAGCTGGGACCACACGTGCACACCACCATGCCTGGCTAATTTTTGTATTTGCTGTAGAGACAGGGTCTCACTATGTTGGCCAGGCTGGTCTTGAATTCTTGGGCTCAAGTGACCCTCCCACCTTGGCCTCCCAAAGTGCTGGGACTACAGGCGTGAGCCACAACACCTAGCCAACTTTAAGTTCTTTATGCTGTCATGCAGGCCTGCACAGCCTGACGGATCAGCTCCAGACTTTGTGGCCATAAAAAGCGGCGTGAGCAAGTGCATCACAAGCACGTGCCAAGGAGAGGCAGAAGGAAGCATTTTGGTGCTTGTCTGGAGAAGGCTGAATGGAACTGGGGAGAAAGTTTTCGAATCTGTGGGAGCCCATCCCAGTGAAGAAGCAAAGAGCCATCCTTTCTAGTGCTGGGCGTGTAGGGCTTGGGGCTTTGCAATCCGAATGGGTTTGAGAAGCGGGCAGGCCTACAGTTGATGGCCGTGTGCTGAGAGGCTGCAGACATGCTTGTTCTTGTATGTGAGATGTGGCAATGACAAGAAGAGAGAGGTCAGGCGGCTGATGCGGCTCCTCCAAACCTAGGGATGGACTCTTGGGGCGCTGCCTCCGGGAGGGGCAGGAGTGACCCAGACCGCTCTGCAACAGCTCCAGCTCCTGAAGGACAGGGGCGCCAGCTGCTCTGAGTGGTGCTGGCCACTGTGACACTTGGCTGTTGCCCTCTAAGAAGGTCCTGCTGTCATGCCTTCCTCCTGACTGCTGACAGATATTCTTGGGGGAAGAAGCTGACATGGAGCCTACCGGTTGTGCTCTGAGAAACCTCTTCCATGGCTAAAACCAAATTTCAGGATAGATAAGAGCAGCTCCTCAGAGGAGGAAGTTAGGAATCTCTGACCTGGATCAGGAGCAAACATATCCAAGCCCCTAATGGTGCATAAAATGTGGTGTTTACTAAACGGCTCTGTTCCTGGCCAGCCCAGACCAAACCTACAGCCTACAGGGGGAATAAAACCCATCAACGAAACCACTTTTCAGATCTAAGAACCCTTCCGTCTGACTCCGCCATCCAACGAGTTTGGCTACCAGCAAACTACCTCCTCTGGACCCTTGTTCCCAGGTCCAGAGAACAAAGGCTGTGATCAGGAACGCAGTGTCCCCAAGGACAAGGACCTGGGCTCCTGTAGGGGCCTGGCACTGGGCCTGGGAAGCTCTTTGTTTGAGTGTCCAAGCCCAGAGTGTGCGGATCCCCTCCCAGTAAACACACCACTCACACTTGTAAACAAGGCATAAAACAGACATTTGGGTAAATGCATGAACAAAAACGCAAGGAGGTTCAAACTCTGTCGCTATGAATAAATAGGACTTTGTTTACAAAGCAATGAGTTCCATGAACAGACCCTGCTCTGTCCACAGCTGTGAAGGTCAAAGTTCTCTGGGGCACCATGATCTTGGGATCCAGTTCCTAAGGCTAGACTGTCCCACGATGGAGAATATTATAACACTAGCTTCTAGATATCAACCACCGCCTCTGTTCCAGTGCGTTAGGTACATGAATCCTTCTAATTACTCTGCAAGGTGGGTTTTGTAAGTCCATTTAGCAGGTGAGAAAACTGGCACTCAGAGAGGTTGAGCAATTTTTCCGTGATCACACAGCTGGTAGAACTGAGATGCCCCATCACCTCTTTTTGAATCAGATGCGGACAAAACAACCCCAAATCATTTAACTTATTTAGACTTAGAGTAGACGCTGAAAAAAGGGGAAGAGAAGGGGTCATGGGTGGGTATCTGGTATCAATGATGGCAATTACGTTCATCTGGACACGCAGGAACCAAACCCACACCCGGATAAAGGGAAGAGAGTTTTGCAGATGTTCATTGCAAATCAGCAAAGCCAGTATCGCTGGATGCTTCCTGTGTGCACAGGTGCTGGCTGGGCCTGGGTCCCTCTTTTTATGAACAGCTGGTTGATGTGAACCCCTTGATGGGGACCTCCGTCTAATGAGAGCAATGGAAGAGCTCATCTTCTCATTGAAAGGAGTGTTAAGTTCAATTTAATGAATGTTTACCACATACTTATTGTAGGCCAGGCTTGACGCCAGGCACTGGGTGCCTGCAAAAGCAAGGCAGGGACCCTGCCTCCAGCTAGTGAGGAGGGGACCGAAGTCCAGGAATAAGAATTAGCACTCAAAGCCCTGGACAGTGGGCTTCCCTGACACCGCCCCACCGGCCTCCTTGGGCCAGATGAGACCTGTGATGCAGTTGGACGCAGGCCCCGAAGGCTTCACAGTCTGGTCCCCATCCAGCCCTGCGCCCTCCACCCTCTGCCCCATCTGTATGTAACGGAAACAGATGGGCGAGCTGGCCTCTGAGTCTCGTGCCCCTGCATGCAGACCTGGGATCTGGAGGAAGTGTGCCTGCCTGGCTTCAAAGCCAGGGCCCACCCTTTCCTCCAGGGTCAGCCTGGCTGTGGCGCTGCCTGGGCTGGTGGATGCCAAGTCTGTGCCTGGACATCAAAACAATGCAGCCTCCCTCTTCCCTTATCTCTCCGCCTTTGTGGCGGAGATCACACGGCCCACTCTGTGCTGGAGAGGGCAAAGCTTCACCTCTGGCGTGCGTGCCCTTCCTTCAAGTGTCTCCCCTTCGTGCCGGGTTCCCAGGCAGCTCTCCCTGCAGCCCACAGCTTTTCCACCAGGCCCTTGCCTGAGATTCCACACCTGGGCTCATCGTCAGATTCACCTGGTGGGCTTCTCAGAAGCATCTGCTTCTTGTTTGGTCCCTCAAGAATGTTTCCAGAGGTTTTGGGGGAGCCTAGAGATCTGGTTTTTTGAGAGTGTCCTGGAGGATCCTGGCAACAAAACAGGCTGTAAGATGCATGTCCCAAGCCAGACTCCCCAAATGCACATTTCGCTGGGCTGCCATCCTCTTGTGAAATGTTTCCCAGAAACTTTACCAGCAAATCCTCCTTTTCTGGAGATTTGTGATCACAGGGACACAGCGAGGAACTGATGAGCCTTTGCAATAGGTCGCTGTTGTCTAAAGGTAAAAACGCTCTTTTGAGAGAAGATAATTTTTTTTCCCTAGCATCACAACGTTTTTGTCTAGGACTAGAGAGGAAAGTCTTACTCTAGATGTTTTCTTACTTCTTCCCTCTTTTCCATAGACATATACCTACCTTGTGCCCATTCTTTCCACGAGTGTCATGGAATCATAAGGGAAAAATGACTGGAGAAATGAATCCTGTTCCATTAATTAACTCATTAGTGAGTTCTCACCTCCCAGGAAAAATAGTTGTGTGATCCAGTTTAAATATTTACATTTCCATTATGCTTTTTAATCAAGGATCTTAACATTAGAAATATCAGACCTTATGACAGATGGAGAAGGGATCTGGGGGGACTATGAGCTTTTGAGAGCAAAATTTATTAATTCATTCCACCAGCCAACAACCAATCAACCAACCAACCACCCACTCATTCACTCACCCACCCACCAGCCAACCAACCAATCACCAACTGCCTATAAACCACTAACCATCCAAGCAATCATCCACCAACCAGCCAACCAACCACTCACTTACCTACCAACAAACCAACCAACCACTCACCCACCTACCAACAAACCAACCAACCACTCACCCATCTACCAACAAACCAACCAACCACTCACCCACCTACCATCCAACCAACTAATCAACCACCAACCAACCAATTAGCCAATCACCGACCAACTAATCAAGCACCAACCACCCACCAACCAACCAACCAAAAACCACTCACCCACCAACCAGCCAGCCAACACACCACCCGCTAACCAATCAACCACTTACCCACCAATGAATCAACACTTTATATTAAATAAGATGCCTTTAAACAGAAACACATAAAACAAAGTTATATATGGATTGGTTGACAAAAATGCTATGATCAGGGCTGGTAGGAACATACCTCATATTTCTCCTGGGAGCAATGGTTCAGCATAGTTGTCTCTTGGTATCTTTGGGGGATTTGTTCCAGGACCTTCTGCGGATATGAGAATCCAAAGATATGCAAGGCCCTGATATAAAATGGCATAGTGTTTGCATATAATCTATGCACACCCTCCTGTATACTTTAAATCATTTCCAGATTACTTATAACACCTAAATCAATGTAAATGCCATGTAGATAGTTGTTATACTGTACTGTTTAGGGAATAATGACAAGAAATAAAATAGACATGTTTAGTACACATGTAACCATCGTAGGCCTAACTACATTATCAATCCAGGGTTGGTTGAATCTGAGGTTTTGGAACCCATGGATTTGGAGAGCTGACTGTATTTGCTAATTCACCGTTCTTGGTGACTTTAGAGAACAGAAGTACTGAGAATGACAAGCATTGGCTGTACTTTGTCTAATACTGAGAACGAAGGAGAATAAATAAGAATTCAGGAAGCATAAAACAAATAAGTTTACAAAGTCTGAGATAAGATGGCACTTATTGATGATTTGCTTAGATACAGATCTCCTGGCCCTTAAATGTTAACTACAGTTCACAGCCATGTTGCTTGAGCCCCTAGTTATTCTCCCTTCTAGCCTCTCTCCACAATTTGGGAAGAATTTGACACTTTTGTGGTCAAAAGCAAGAGAAACTGAGACTCTCTCTGAGGTTCACTGATAATTTTATTCTGTTTTTAAAAATAAGGCCAAGACATAATAAAGTGCACCAATCTATACAGTTTGATGGACTTTTGTGTATGTATACAACCACGAAAGCATCCCTTGAACCAAGGTTTAGAACATTCCTCCTTAGATGGTTGTAGGTCTGAGAGACACACCTCCTTATACCTGGTGTATTCATCAGAAATGATCTCACCTGACTTTAAGAGAGTTATCACCTCCTATACCCACAGCAGGGATGTGGTTTTTCTCTTCAGGCTCATTAACACGTCCATACATTGATAAAATATATGTGAAAACATTCACATCATAAAACAAAACCAACCATGCAGATGGATAGGAAAAGAAGGGATATTCCCTTAAACTACGGTGAAAGACAACACTGTTATTTACTAGTTAATGAACTGATTCTTTGAAAACGATTAGCTTCAAGAATACAGATGTTGAACAAGGTAGCATTCCTCCTTATCACTGGGCAAATATTTATGGGTGGCTATTTGAATGCTAATAAAATGTATTGAAATCAATACCTTTGTCATACTTTTTGGCTTGTAAACGTTTTGTTCATATCCTGGAGACTCATGTGTGTAGCACGTGTTTCTCACCGGATGCAGCAAAACTTGCGGGGTGGCTTTCATTCGTAATTGTCTTCTGTGGATTTATGGCCAGCTTTTGTTTCAACAAAATCAACTACCAAAGAAGCTTGTGATCATGAGTTTGTGAGAAATCTTCAAAGTCGTTTTTGTTGTAGGTGGTATTTAGTAGGTATTCGTTTGCTTGTTTGTTTGAGACGGGTCTGGCTGTGTCACCCGGGCTGGAGTACAGTGGCGCATTCTAGGCTCACTGCAACCTCCACCTCCCAGGTTCAAGCAATTCTCCTGCCTCAGCCTCCTGAGTAGCTGGGATTACAGGCACACGCCACCATACCCAGCTAATTTTTATATTTTTAGTAGAGATGGGGTTTCACCATGTTGGCCAGGCTGCTCTCGAACTCCTGACCTCAGGTGATCTGCCCATGTTAGCCTCCCAAAGTGCTGGGATTATGGGTGTGAGCTCCTGCACCTGGCCTTTTTTTTGAGAAAAAAAGATAGATATGTAATGATCTTGCATGATAGGTATTTTGTTCTGTAGGGATCTCGGGCAGCCCCTGTTTTATCCGTTGGACCAACTGTCTGTAAAGGCAGGTCACTTACTTCTCTCTCCTGGGGAAGGACTTTTTGCCTTACCCAAAGCTCACTAGTCACAGAGTTGTCCTGGTGACAAAGACACGGATTGAAGCTGCACTCAGCACTCATCGCCGATCAAGGGAAGTGAGCTCATCTCACCTTGACTCACAGTGATGACAGGTCCAAGCCCCTGCCTGTGGGCCCGTTCCTCAGAGGAGGTTTGCAATGGGGGTGGAGGTTGCCATGGTGATGCCCAGTCAACAGAATGGAGAAAAGAGAAATTTGGTTTGAAATGAAATTTGAGTCTTGAGAGAGGGCTGATATGGAGAAGGAGAATCAAACAAGCCACGTGGGAGCATCTGAAGGCCTGGAGATGAGGGCCTGTTGCATAACTGTGAAAATTTGGCCTTTAAAATAACTAGGCATGGGCCAGAAACCAGAGCTGGTGGCTGCAACCACCCAAGTGAGTGAAAGGGAGCTGGATGAGAAGGTGGGCGCGCCTGGTTTAGGGTCCTTGACAGTTCTGTCCAGATTGCGTTTGAGGGTGGGGTGTCCTCATGGGACTCTGGTGAGTTGGGGGTGGGGAAGGCGGCTGACTCCTTGTGGGCTGGTCACCTTCAACAGCTGTTCTCCAGTGGCACCTTAAGAAGCAATGTTAGCAATGGGAGCTCCCCCGCCAAGATGAGGGTGGTCGGTACCCAGTGACTTTCAAAGCTAGCAACCAAGGGATCTCACAGAATTCCATCAGCCTGAAGGCAGGCATCTGGGAGATGACTAAAACCAGGCAATATAGGCAAGAGGTACCCTCAGAACCCCCTCGAGTTGCCCCACTGTTCCTTTCTGTGCTGCCTGTGTGTGCAGCCTCTGAGTTCCTTGTGTTCTCGGGAGGTGGAGTATGCATCCCTGTGGGCTCATCCGTCCTCGTACTCATCATCCTCCCTGGCACCATGCAGACTCTGAGCTTCTGCCCGCCCCACCCAGGTGTCTCATCCCACCTGCCTCGGGGAGCCTGGCTGAAGAGCAGGCGCCACCCTGAGCCACCCCTGCCCAGTCAGAGCAGCTCTGGTCCGAGGCTTCACTCCAGCAGACGGGTTCCTTAAGCCTCTTTAATCTGCACGGAGGAAATTCAGAAATCCAGTCATCCTGAAACCGTCTTCTTCCGGGGCAAGACAGGACCCGTGTGTGTGGGCGGATGAGTGTGGATGGTGGCAGTGGAAGGCATATTTGTCCTCGTGCTCAGCCCAGAACTTCCCAGATGTTCAGGCCAATCAGGGTGAACTCTTGAACTTTCCGGGGCCTCTGATGCCTGGCTAGTGCCTCAAAAAGCCTCATCCATGGGTGCTTTAAAAAAAAGACTTGCGGTTCCTTTACAGACACAGCTCATTCTAGAAATCTTCCAGCCCCAACATCACCAAAGGCAAAGAGAAGAAGGAAACCTCACTATTCTAGCAGCCCCTGGGCCAAGACCCTGTTAAGCCATTTTATGGGCCGTCCCCTAAAACACGACAGTTCTGCCAGGCAGGTGTGGCAGAAGCAGGGCTATGCATTTTCCAGAACACTGCAGCTTCGGCATGTCCTGCCTCGTCTCCCCTGGTTTCCAGCCAGGGGCCCTGGGAGTGATGCTGGAGGACACCACCTCCAGGCTGTCCCCAAAACCTCCTACCCAATACTCTCACTCTCTCTCTTCACCTGTTGACCACTTTAGGGCAGGAGATCCAGAGGGGGACTACGGAGCTCAGTGGCGCTGCGGCTTGGGAGAAGCCCACCCAAGAGAACCATATAACTAGAAACCATCACATGCGGCTTCGTGTGAGGGAGGAGCAGGTGTTTCACTGCACGGGGTCACTGAGATCTGGGGTTGTCTGTTATTGCAGCGAGGACCCACCCTAACACACGAGGTGTTATATGCATTTTACAGATTGCCAAGATGGTACAGAAAGAAGAAGTGGCAAAGCAACACTTAAACTCAAACCTGCCCAGCTTCAAAGTCCATGCCCTCCCCGGGCTTCAGACTGCCATCTTTGATGTTATCTTTCATTGAGATGTTGTTTGCATTAAATGGGGGATCTTCTGGCACACGGTGGACATTGCCCAGCACCTACTCTTCCTAGGTCAGCCTTACTCTGTCGGGTCAGCCTTTGACCATCTGGGACGTGAAGGTGGCTGACGAGGCCCCTTCGATAGCCAAGTTGGGGCACAGTCTCCTCCGGACATCCTTACTCCTTCACAGTCTCATTGCAGGTGGGGAGGAAGCTGGAGGGCTGATTTAGAGGACAGAGATACAAACAGAGTGAGCAGAGGATGCTTGGCCGCAGTTGCTCCAGAGTTTCCAGGGAGAAAACACAAGCATTGCTGAGCAGCCTTTAGGGGCTGGCATGTTCAGCTGGGCACGTGCCCACAACGAGGCATCACGCGCAGTCTGAGCTGAGCTCTAGTCTCTGGGTTTCAGGACTTTCAGCACAGTCCTGGCCCTTCACGTTTAGTCTGGGTGATCAGGGATGTAAACCAGCCATGGCAAGATGGTGAAGCACCACCATGGAAGGGCACCAGCCGGGCCCTGGGGTCACAGAAGTGTCCCAGGAAGTGCAGTTGTTAAGCCTGGTGAGAGGAGAGCGAGCCAGGAGAACGGCGAGAGACACGCATGACGGGGCGGTGAGTGTATCTGCTGCTGAGCATGTCTGAGACAGTAGGCAGTCACCAAAAGCTTGTAAGCAGAGGTGACACCCTGACTTGTGGTTTGGAGAGATCACGGTGGCTGCCGTGCAGGGACGGAATGGAGGCTGCTCCAGTGACCCCGGCCGTGAGCAGTGGGTGGGTGAGGGGACAGAGGAAGGTGGATGGAGTTGCTGCCCCCACGCCCCTGCTGAGAAAGTGCCCACGGGGCCTGGCGGGGTGTGAGTCGCAGTTGGGCTGATGTGCCTGGCTCTGCATCTGTTTTGTGAGCTGGAAGGGACAGCCTGTGCCCTGCTCCTTGGATGGACACCGATGCAGTAGTGAGGGCCTGTCTCTGAAGCTCTCTGAGCAACCAAAGGAAAGGTGGCCCCTGGGCTCAATACAGAGATATTGGGGCTGATGCGGCTGGAGGGGTGGGTGTGCAGGCCCTGCGGGGAAGGAGACTTCCAAACAGACGGCTGCCCCACGGGGAACCTGGCTGGGGCCAGTCATTCTCAGAATCAAACCATCTTCATTCAACTCCGAGGCTGCCCCAGGCCAGTAGTGTCCTTCCTGAGAGCCCTTCCTGCGAGATTTATGAGCCAGAGCCCGGGCTGGGATCACAGAAAGCTGGAGAATGCCTTGGCTGCCCAGGGGAGTCTGGAGTTCCTTCAAAACTAAGCTTCCAGACGTCCCTCTGGACTCCTCTGTCTGAAGACCGGCACTTTAAAGGCCCAAGAGAGAACTCCCATGACACCGTTTTCCCACCTCCCATCTCACCTCCCCGGTGGCTCCCCATTTCCGGCACCTTGGCTTGGCAGGACCCCTCCGGGACCTCACTCCTCTGAGATGCACTGCAGACCTCGCGGGTGACAGCAGCGTTTTGCTGACTCAGAGGCAACTGCCACGATGACCCTCCAGCCTGTGTCCAGATCTGGGGCAGCGACTTGGACAGGGGGGGCAGCAGAAGCCGGGTCTGTGAGGGGCCCTGATGGAGGGTTGCATAAGCCAGGTCTGTGAGGGGCCCTGATGGGGAGCAGAAGCCGGGTCTGTGAGGGGCCCTGATGGAGGGTTGCATAAGCCGGGTCTGTGAGGGGCCCTGATGGGGGGCAGCAGAAGCTGGGTCTGTGAGGGGCCCTGGCTGGCTTACTGGAATTCGCTCAACTTCGAAGGCTTCAATTCCAACTCTGTCTGGTTTTGTTGGACTAGGAACACACAACCAGCCAAATCTTGGTTACTAGAGGGTGCCGGAGATCAAGCAGAGAAATGAAATAAAGAGAGAAACCCCAAGCGGTGGTGTTAACATGCATTGGGGCCTCTTGCCCCAACGGCAGTCTTACTTTTTTTTTTTATTTCTCGTCCACATTTTGTTGGAAAATTTTGCACATTCATAATAGCAAACAGAATATGGCAATAAGCTTCTATACACACTATCATCAACAGTTTTCAGTTCATAATTAACCTTATTTTATCAATATTCCCCATATTCCCCCATGCTGTTTCTTGGCAAATCTAGATGATCCATTATTCCAGCCTTAAAAATGTCAGTATGTAACTGACCAAAGCTTTTTATTAGAATTGCTAGGTATGGAGGAAATTTCAGTTTCTATGACTACGCCTAGTAAAGTTTGAAAAGAAAACGACGGAGGAAATAGACATTGACAATTCGTGTTGAATAATTGCACAGAGACAGTTCCTTTATTTGAGGCTAAACTGAGACAGAACCTCAGATACCCTCACTCACTCCTCTCTGGCTGAGAGGGGAGGAACTTTCGTCTGGGTCGGGGAGCAATGAGGTGGGAGTCCTGTGCTTCGGTTCCTGGGGTGGAGATAGAAGGTAATAGGTAGCAGTCACTAACTGGCCCCATAAATGGTTTTGTGAGGCAGCAGCAGCTGTTTTGTGGGGGATTTGTGAGACTCTGAGGGAGGAGGAGGGAGGCCTCACGCACAACAAGGTGGCCCCCAGAGTTTGGGTTTTAGGAACCCTGGGAGACAGCGGCCATGGTCTCTGGTTCCCCTCACGGGAGCTCCAGGAGCAGTGGCTGTGGTCAGACGACAACAAAGGTGGTCAGGATCCCGAGGACAAAGAGATGCAGCCGTGGCTGCTGGGGGTAGCTGGTAGTCTGATGACAGAACACTATAAGACATCCCTCAGGTACCGTGCGTCCTTTAGAGACACTTCCCTCCACAGGGATGTGGCCCTCAGGTGTCTGTCCAACCCGAGAGCTAGCTGTGAAATGGACTCAGTGCGGAGGTACAGTCAGGGGAGGGCTGGGGCCATGGTCGGGAGTGGAGGGGTTGCCTGCAGTGCCTGTGGACCTTGGGGGAGGGGCACCAGGAGAGGGGGACCTGGGGGGGATACCAGGAGAGGTGGACCTAGGGGGGACACCAGGAGAGGGGGACCTGGGAGTACACCAAGAGATGGGGACCTGGGGGAGACACCAGGAGAGGGGGACCTGGGGGGATACCAGCAGAGGGGGACCTGGGAGGGACACCAGGAGAGGAGGATCTAGGGGGACACCAGGAGAGGGGGACCTGGGAGTACACTAAGAGACAGGGACCTGGGGGGATACCAGGAGAGGGGGACCTGGGTGGGACACCAGGAGGTGGAGACCTGGCAGGGGGAATGCCAGGCGAAGAGGACCTGGTGGGTAACACCAGGAGAGGAGGAGAGAGGTGGGGGGATGCCAGGAGAGGGGTGGGGCTTGGAGTCACTCTGCCATCTTGGGCTCCTCAACTTTGGGACACCAGCTCAGCATGTCTGAGACTCGGTTTCCTCATCTGTAAATAGAGGGATCTCCCCACAGAGTGTTTGTGAGGATTAAATGATTAATTCCAGAAAAAGGCTTAAAGCAATGCCTGCCCGGTGCTGGGCCCACAATAAAGCCGGCGTCGTTACTCCTGCTGCGGTCACTGGCAGTGTGATGACCACAGCACGGGCAGGAGGGACACGGCCCACGGGGGGTCCAGCCTCCTCAGCACCTGCTCCAGGGCCCTTCCTGTCACCTTCTGGCTTCTTTGTGAATGTCCTGCTCCAGCACTGTGTGGCTGCCTGTCCCCATTACTCCTGCACCCCACATTCCTTTCTCCTCACCTGGGACCCTCTTCCTCCCCTCTCTGCGGTGGAGGCTCCCAGCCTTCTCCAAGGGCTTCCTAGGAAGTCACTTGCCCTCCGAAGCATCTCACGCACCCTCCGGACACCCTCACCCCTCCGCAGGGCCTGTGGCTCCCCAACCAGTGGGTGATGCCGTCCTATCGCTGGACATCAAGGCTTTGAGGGCCCGTGTTACCCCCAGGCAGGGCCATTAGTCCTGTAGGCTTGGACTCTGTCTTATTCATGCAGCCCCTGCATGCCGGGCACGGGTCAGGGCCTGGGTTGGGTGCTCAGGAGATGTACTCAGATCTGAACATCAGATTGGAGAATTCTGTAAACACATAGGATGCAGGGTGAGCGACTGTACGGGACATGAGCGAAGTCCTCTGGGAACCTGAGGCGCAAACTCTCGAGTTCATTTTCACACCCTCCATGGTGCACACTGCATATACCAGCAGGTGCCCCCAGACGCACAGCTGAATGACAGAGAGAAGTGACCCCGTGCAGGCTTCATCTGACCCCCTCCACACGACGGAGTCCACGGCCCTGGGTAAGCCCCTCCTGGAGGGTCTCCCTGCGTTCTCTGCCAGGTCTGGACCCAGGACAGTCCTCTAGGGGGATGGGTGTGTTGACTTCCAGATGTAGAGTGTGGCCTGTATCTGCCCCTCTCTGGGTCCCACCCTTCTGGGACTGTCTCAGCTTTGAGGAAAGGAAGATGGATGTGGTCTGGTCCGGTCTGTGCCTCACCATAAGGTGTCATGCTCTTGGCCACTGAAGATTTTCCCTAGTCTCTGGAGCTCCAGCCAAGCTCTCTGAGTGTCAATATCATGTTTCCGTTTTCCCGCTATTCTCAACAAGCAGCTGTGGATTGATTGCTTGATCACGAGGCTGTTTTGAACAAAATAGAATGTACTGCTTTCAAGGAGTCCAAAACCCTCAGAAGAGCATTTCCAAATTGTTTCCAATGATCTCTAACCTCTAATCTCTGAACAATGTCAGCCCATCACTCCTCCATCTTGCAGTCACTCCCCAACCCCCCACCCCCATGCTGACCCTTTCCTGTCTCACACACACTGTCTGGAGATGAAGCTGGGGGGCTGGGGGTGCGGGGAGGGAGAGAGAGACATATACACACACAGAGAGAGTCAGAAACAGAGATCAGAGGGACAGAGACAGAGAGAGTTAGCGAGATCAGAGACAGAGATTCTGAGAGATCAGAGTGTCAGAGAGAGAGAGAGACGAGAGAGGGACTCAAATCTGTTTCAGACAAGAACCTGAAGCAATTGAATCAAAGTTCTGCAAAAGAAAAACAAACGCATGAGATTTAATTTTAGATGGAAAAAAAAAATGACGAACCCCTTTGAGCCCTGCCTGTTAGTTTTGGTTGTGTGTCATTGTTTAAATATTCTTTGCATTTCCCCTCGCCAAAGACTGCAGTTAAATTAGAGCCGGCTTAAAGCACGCGTTATTTATGGCCGTGCCTACCCCCAAGCCTCACGGTCGTTTTGAGCCAGCAGGGAAGGTGTACTTAATATAGAGCAGGAGGGTATGCGTGCAATGTTCTTTGAATGATGATTACAAGGTGCACAGAGAAGATTTGACTTTATTTAGACATTCGGTTCCTTCACAGTCTCCCCTCTGGGAGGGCTCTTGGCTTGCTCTCCAGACAGCATGTGTGTGGTAAGGAAAAGCCTACACGTGGAGGTCTGCGGGAGGAGGCGCAGGATCGGGGTAATAGATTTTCATTATGAGGGAGGTTGCATCACCCACACTTGGAATTCCCAGGAGGTGCAGTTTGATTAAATATTTGTAGGGTCCAGGTTACCCTCAGCTACCCCAATAGTGAGTGCTCCCCGAGGCAGTGTGTATTTTGGGGAACAGTAAAAAAAATCCACGCCACTTAATCGGAGATAAAACATTCAGAGACGGCAATGAATGGTGCATACCTGCGTGGAGGGTCTACACTCTAAAATATTTGCTAGCATATTATTCTCAATTTATGAAGCAACACACCAAGGCATTCTCGGTAGAGGGGGAGACGCATAAAAAAGCTTGTGCACTTAATAAAATGTGTACCGGCCAGTGGCTCACACCTGTAATCCTAGCACTTTGGGAGGCTGAGGCAGGAGGATCTCTTGAGCCCAGAAGTTCGAGGCCAGCCTGGGCAACATGGTGAAACCCCATCTCTACAAAAAGTACACAAATTAGATAGGTGTGGTGGTGCATGCCTGTGTTCCCAGCTACTCAGGAGGCTGAGGCAGGAGGATCACTTGAGTTGGGGAGGTCAAGGCTGCAGTGAGCTGAGATTGCACCATTGCACTCCAGCCGGGGTGACAGATCGAGACACTCTGCCTCAAAAACAAACAAACAAACAAAAAACCACATACTTTCATAAAGCTGAGTTGTGTTTGCAAGGACACATCTCCCCTATAAGGAAGACTTGGGAGAGAATTGTGGATTTAATCATCTGTGATTTATCTGGGCCCAAACACACAGAAACAAGCAATAATCTTGAGTTAGAACAACAGCCACAGCCCCCGAGGTCCCTCCCACTTCCAAGACAGGGATTTCAGACAGGATGCGTTATCATGTATAAATTGCAAAATAGACAGAGAGCTAGTTAATTCTACGATGCTGAGAACACCAGAGCTATCCTCAGGCAGTGCCCTCCTTGTTTTAAACCCAGTTCAGTAAATATTTTGGAGGATTTTTGATGTGTCAGATACACTCGCTCTTTGTCCAGGGCAACTGGGAGCTGGATGGAGGGCGGGAACCGCGGCTCCTGAGCCTGCTCAGTTGCTCAGTTGCTCAGGAACGGCCCAGTGCTGCTCGGGTTCCAGAGAGCACGTTCCCTCTGAGGGGATGTCAGGGGCTCTCCAGAGGAAGGCAGCCTTAGAGGTGCCTCTGCCAGATAGGTGGGCACTCTTCCTTTGCCCTGGCATGGCCTGAGGGTATGAAGGCAGCCGAGTCTCCTTCCTGGGGACAGTGGCTTCACCTCTCCCTTCTGGGCAGCAGCTTGCCTCCAGGAAGGTGGCCGAGGGCACTGACTCCTTCCCCAGTGGAGGAGGATTGGGGCCCCAGTCAGGGATGGGGGCAAATGGTTAAGGAGGCAGCGTGGGGGTGGCATCCAGCCCTGTGCAACGCCCTTGCCCCCACCGGCTGCCCTCCTAGCTCCTGGGCTAACGCCTGCTGCCTCCCCCAGGCTCCTCTGGGGGTCAGGGCAAAGAGGACATGGTGAGGGGACATGGTACTGCTGGTTCCGGGTGCCACCTTCACCCCGGGAAGCTGGTGTCAACTTTCTTGGGTGAGGGGCTGCATTTACACATTGGTGAGTTCTCTGGAGGAACACCCCCAGCCGCATACGGGGTCCTCAGCACCATAGCATTCCCTGATGGGCAAATGGCCCCTCCGGCCTGTCTGTGCCTCCTACATCTCCCCGCTGTGGTCCCCCCGGCCACCTCCTTCCCGAGGTGAAGCCCCTCTACAGCACCAGCCCCTCTACAGCACCCACTCAGCTCTGGGGACCCTTGAACTCCCCCTGACATGCCACATGGCATGCTGTTGAGTGGCACTGGCCGGTTCTCCTGGTTCTGCCCAGAGACCCCCAGGAATGCTACTCTCAGCCGTCTTCCCTGGAGCACTGAGCTTGCCGGCCACGTGTCGCACAGCTTCCTGGCAGCCTCAGGGACAGTCACCCCTCATCCAGGCAGCCCAGTGGAGGGGGTCTCGGGACCCCCTCCCTTGGCTTGTGGTTGGAATGCAGGACCAAAGAGCAAGTCCTTTCCTACCCTTCCTTTGGGGAAAGGGGAAGACATGCCCTGTCCACTCGCAGACCCTCCCAAGGGAAAAGGGGATGCAAAACACCATTTGGGGAGGGGCCTGGTGGAGCCAGGAGATGCAGGTGCTCAAGGAGAGACAGGCCCCTCCACACCGGGGCCTCCTTCTGGAACCTTAGAATTCATCCCTGAATTATAACGAGACAGCCTCTACTTTGAAAAGAAACCGGCTTTGCTGCATTGTTTGGCGGCAGCTCCCCAACACTGAGATCTGACGTGCCCCCAGATTCCCTGGGCTCAGAAAACAGGACATGCCGAGGACATAGAAGCCTGGGTGAGCAGACCCAAGGGAAGTCCCGGTGTTAGAGAGGAACCTCCCACCGGAAAGACGCCGGGTTCCTCAGAGGGCCGTTTTCATGTGAGACGGGGATGTTTTATTGGGTGCAGTGGCAGGACCGAGGGCTGGGAGTGGGGAACCCCTGGGTTTGCTCTGGAAGCTCCCGTATGGGGGCAGCCAGGCCGAAGCCTGCGGAGTGAGTGCTGCATGCCGCAGGGGAGGAGGAGTGGGCTCCCTGGAGGAAGATCTCATGACCCTCAGGCCTCCTCCAGCACCAGGCGCAGAGCTTCCCACCACCAACGATGTTCCAGCAGAGACCATACAGCCGCGGGGCCTGGACTCGAAGCCATTGGAGTTTTGAACCTCTAAGTCCTTATTTCTTGCCAGCCCGACTATTAATAAGTCAAAAGCTCCTTGGAGCGTTGGTCTTTATTTTCTTCTCCCCTAGAGCAGTGTTGAAGGAATGAGTATCCGCCGCCCACGGCCAAGAGAGCCCTGACTCCTGGTGATGAGGACCTTGCTTATCATCCAGCCCCAGATGGTCTGGCATTCACGAGCCCAGTCATCACTTTCTAATCCGGAGATGTCTTATCCTTTTATGGTTTTGCTCCCACCCTTGTGAGGTCAGCTGAGGGATGACCCTTTATCTCAGGAATGTGGCAGGAGCCAGACAGGAGCAGCCTGAGGTGCTCGGAATTGTACCTGCTCAGGGAGCCGGGCATAGAGTCCATGTAGCTTCACTCCTGAGCCCCTGGGGAGGGTTCCTGGCAGTGTCTGCGCAGGCAGAGCCACGGGAGGAGGCAGCGTCCACCCCCAGGACTTGGTGGTACCCAGTCTTCTCCTTGCACACAAATGCCACCATGCCTGTCATTCAAGTATTGCTTTACCTCAAAGGCTTGGATTTGGAGGGGGAGGCAGGGGGCACCTTCATCTCCTAAACAAGATCTTTCTATAGTATAGTCATGGCTTATCAAAATCATACCTTACTTTTGAAATTTAAAAACATGCAAAAAATCCTCCTGGAGGGGTCGGACCAGGTCATTAACCCAGTCACTCCTTCCGAACCCTTAAGCGTGGCTAGTTTGTTAGATTACATACCACAGAATGATCTGGAAAGAAGGATTGCATAACTCGTCAAGGAGAGTGTTGGTTTCATGCATGGCGCAGGGGTGGTGGGTTGGCTGGGAGGGAGATGTTTAGGTCTGGGGTCCCTGAGAAATCCCAGTGTCACAACATGACTCAGCCACAGGGCATTTAGGAGGCTGTGGGCTTGAGGGCCAGAGTCTACCAGTTGTGCTTCTCAGAGACCTGGGGACTAGTGCGGGGTCTTCTCCCATCCCCTCTTCAACTGCAGCTTGGCTGCTTGGCTGTGCTTTATAGACTGGCTTAACCCATTCCATCAGAAGGGCTCTTGGCTAAAAAAAAAAGTGCTGCCAGGTGCAATGACTCACACCTGTAATCCCAGCACTTCGGGAGGCCAAGGTGGGAGGATTGCTTGAGCCCAGGAGTCTGAGACCAGCATGGGCATCATAGTGAGACCCTGTTGCTACAAAAAAATAAAAAAATTAGCCTGGCATGGTGGTGCAGGCCTGTAGTCCCAGCTACTCAGGAGGTGGAGAGGCAGGAGCATGACTTAAGCTCGGGAGTTCGAGGCTGTGGTGAGCCGTGGTTGTGCCACTGCACTCCAGCCTGTGCAGTGTGCAATGGCACAATTGTGGCTCACCACAGCCTGTGCCTGTGACAGAGACTCCAAATCTAAACCCATAAAGAAAAAGAGTGTGAAGCTGCTGATGCAATCCCCTTGTCTCAGGCCATAGACAAGGTGTCTGGGGTTCAAGATGGCAGAAGTGTGCACGGGCATAGGATGTTGGTGCAGGCCTGGACCTGGGGCAGGGGGCTGTGTGCAGCCAGGCCTGGTCAGCATTGCTGTGGCTACTACTCTTGTGCAACAAATGAGGACAGTGCAGCGCAGAGCATTTCCTGAGACAGGCCAGGGGGTCTGGAGTGTAAAAGGACACCTCGGGACTGGGGCATGGCAGGGGAGTTCTAGGTGCTGCGTGCTTGCAGTTGAGCAGGCTTTGGGGCTGCTGAGAGAGGATGAGCCTCGGGCGCTTGACAGTTCTCCTGATAGTTTAGAGGCTGTGAACCCTTCCTGACTCCCCAGGACTTCTAAACTTGGAACTTGCAGTGCGCTCTTGGCGGGCTTCAGAAAGTTCACGAACATCCTGAACTTGTAGCAAAACATTGTGTGCATGGGCGTTTCTCTGGAACTGGGGTCCAGGGTGAGGGAAGTTTGTGGTAATTGCGTTTTCCAAGGAGCAAAGGACCCCTGCTGGGGTATGTCACGTGGGGACCTAGGGCCCGTTCTGCCTGGCCCTTTTCTCTCTAATTCAGCAGGAAACACACACACACACACACACACACACACGTGAGTCTCCAAACTTGGAATAGTGATTGCATTGCTAGAGTGCTTATTTGTGTGTGCAGGTGTGGATTTAGAGATGGATGCAGGGAGAAGGACTATGCATTCTGAGAGGGAGATATTGAGAGAGAGAGAGAGAGTGTGTGTGTGTGTGTGTGTGTGTGTTTGTGTCAGCAAGAATCTGAAAGTACAGCTTGGTGACTGTAAGGGCTGGAGGTGCCGGTGTTTTCTTGCCTGTTCCTTCTCTCTGAACAGAGCTGCTCTGCTTTGAAGACCTGTCTTAGCTGTTCCTTCAAAAGTTCTGTGTGTTCTCCTCTGATCTGAGCTGACTTTTGGGGCATGGTGCGCCAGCAACTCAGGCCAACGGCAACAGCGGAAACCGAGACAGCTCTGGAAAAATATTTGTTTAATTAGTAGAAACGATCTGTGATCAGAATCCATGTTTAACGACTTGGCTTACAGCCAAGCTCAACACATTTTCCTTCAGGGCTGTTTTTGGTTTTGAACTGAGCAAATTCAGCTCTGACCTTCATCCTGGCCGGGAGAGGAGATGCCCCACCCTGCTCAGACCCTGGGCTTTTTATTGAAAGGCAGTGCCAGGCACACTCTGATGGGTCTTGGGGGAGACCAAGGGTGCCCTGGTCAATGTCAGCCCTGACTCTGTGCCACGTGCTCTCAGCTCTGCCACGGAGGTTCGTGGCTCTGTGGATGTGGACCGTGAGCTGGGGAGGAGGGTGGTCTTGGAGGGAAATGACCCATGGGGAGCTGAGCCCTGTGTGTCACGGGATCACCCTGGATGTTTAAAATCCACGTGGATGCTTAAAATCCACGTGGCTCTGGAAATCCCAGAGTGCACCGAGGATCTGTGGGGGAGCAGGGATAAGTCCAGGTGAACCTCGAGCTGTTCTCAGCCTTGAGGTTTGGGTCACTCTGAGGGCACTTGGGTCTCCACCGAATGGCACAGATCATTCCCAGGCCATTACAACCATCCGGTCTCTCTAGAATTCCTTTTAGGACTCCTGGGCTGGGCTGTGTCTATTCAGGACACTGGGTAAGAGCCCTTGGGGTCACGTGGGAGGTAGAATCTCCATTTTCTAATAGCCCTCTTGAACGGCAGATTCCCTGCAGTACAAGCTGGGGCTGCCCAGGGGTTTTTGGGGGGTCCTGGGTGCCTTCCCAGTTGCCCCTCCAGGTGCACCACCCCCCCACCAGGACACTGACCAGCGGGAGCCATCATGGGGGACCTCATGCTGTCTGGCTCTGGCTGACTCAGCCAGAGGGAGCCTGTGGGGCTGGGAGGGAGGAGGGTGTGATGAGGCGTCTCCTTCCCACTGGGCTCCTCCCCACCTCCTTCCTCCTTTTCCAAGTCCCCTGACCATCCCTCCTCTGTCTCTCCAGGTCTCTGAAATTACCACTGTGCCAGCTACGTGGCCCAGGTGGGTGGTTCACCGCACTGCCTACCCCTTCATACCTCACCCCGTTACACCCTCCTGGAATCATCCTCAGTGGAGGCTGCACCGTTTCCTGCTGCCCACATTTGACAAAGCAGGAAACTGTCCTTTCCAGACTTCCCCATGAAGTGAGGTTTTGACAACCTCATTCTCCAAGAGCAAACTCAGCCCCTGGAGCTCGTTCCTTCCCTGGGCCCGTGGGCGCCCCTGCAGCAGTGGCTCCTTTTGGCGGCCGCCCTTCAGAGACGTGCTAGAGAGCAATCATTGATGACAACATTTTCTTTTAAAAGTCCCAGAAAACAAAAAATAAATCCTAGGACTCAAAGCTTCCTGGGCCTGTGCCATTAAGGCCCATGCCTAGCAGGCTCTGCGACGTGTGGAGATCAGGCCCACTGACCACACAGCAGTGGCTGAGGATGGCTCACTCCTCGGCCACTCTCTGAAATGGCAGAGGCCACTCTCATGGCTGAGTGGTCTCTGCCATCCTCAGAGGCGTGGGTAAGAACAGGAGTTCCTGCTTGTCTCCTAGGTTCCCTATTGCATGTTGGCAATCAGTGGACATTCTGTCTCAGGCCCTCTCAGGGGCCCCAGGCTGGTCATTATATTTAAATCCTCCCGGTGTCCTGCAGACACCCACGACCCAGACCAAAGAGGGACCTTGCTGGTGGCCAGGAAACACGCTGAAGGAAAGAGAGAGAGAGAGAGAGAGAGAGAGACAGAGTTGGGGGTCCTCGGGTCATCTTAAAAGGCTCTGAGACTTTTTGCCTGGGCAGGGCCTGGCGGGTGATGGAGATGCAGGATGAAGGACTTAGGGAGCGATCTTTTTCTTTCAGTGTGAAAGTGAGTTGTGTTTTTATGAGGGGGCTAGAGAAATACTCAGAATCTAAGAGCAGGCGTTTGGAGTGGGACCTCAGCAAACTTCCGTATCTGCATGGGCCTGCGACCACCGTCCTGGACACAGGTCTCAGCTGGGTAGAGATGGACGGTTGCCAGGGCAAAGCCTGTCCTTAGGGGGTCCTAGGCATGCGGATTGGGGTGCAGAGGAGTTCAGGAAAGAGGGCGAGGCATGGAGAACCTGCTGGCTTAGAGGATGCAAAGGGGCAGCTTTTACGGATGCTTTATGCAGGTGCCTTTCATGAAAACACTTTCCCATCCTGAGCAGAAACCCACACCCTGGAGTTTGTCCCTTCCCTGTGGGCACCCCCGCCCCGCAGCAGCGGCTCCTTTCAGTGGCAGAGGCTGACTCTTTTTGAGCTTCTCCAGCGCCTGCAAATGCAACTTCCTTGCACCCACTTCAGGCACTTCACGGCTGGCACCCCTTCCTTCAAGGTTAGGGGCCCAGGCCCACAGCCCCTGCCTCCAAATCTCTACGTTTGAAGAATCCCAACCTCTTCCCTTTGCTTCCTCAGCCTCAGGGGTGACACCTCGGAGCTCTTGTTTACCTCTTTAGCCACCAGGTTAGTGATTTTACACCCATACAAGTGTGTACAGGAATCTTCCGGATCAAAGTGGTGGGCGTGGGCGTTGTCCTCTGTCTGAAGCCTGGCCCTTGCCGGTGCAGACTCCTCCTCTCCTGTCCGGGAGAGAAGAGATAGTTTCGATGTCATGTGGAGACAGGAGACTGTGGTCAACGAGGAGAGGCTGTGGTGGGGGGTGGCGTTCTGGGTCACTTGGCTGGCTTAGGAATGTGAGCTGGGCCAGGTGTCCCTTAGAGAGCCTGGGTGGTGCTGGGGACCTTCAGGCTCTGGAGTCCTGGGTGACCCTGACAGGTGCATGTACCCACATCTCCTTGGCCCCTGTCTCTGTTGCTAATGTCCCTGCACAGACCCACCTGGCGGGCATTTACAGATTTCCAGCAATGGCGCACAGGGGCTCAGGTCTAAATCACTGAGCGACTTGCACAGCGGCCTTCCAGTCCCTTCTGCTGTGAGGCAGGACCACCTGCCAGCCCCTGTCTTCTGGGGGCCCCACTAGGCCTAAGAGATGGGGCCGGGGGGCGCGGGTCTGGCCTGGAAGAGAAGTGTGGTGAGTCACCCCAGGCATGACAGATTCACTCAGCCCTGGTCCTTCTGCCCCTAGGCTGAGCCCTCTCGCAGGGACCCTCCTGCCCTCCTGCAGGTAAACTCTCACCTGGCCTGCCCCAACCGGTTCTCCAGGCAAGCCCCAACCAGTTCCACCTGGCTGCAGCTGCGTGGGCTCAGGTGGGCCCCTCGGGATATCTGGAAGCTTCCAGAAAAGCAAGGGCCTCTGGAGAACAATACAAGTGTGGAGGCTCCCTGCGATGGGCTCCCCGTGTGTCTCCCTAATGCCTGTGTTGAAGCCCTGATCCCCAGGACCTCAGAATGTGACTGTATTTGGAGACAGGGTCTTTGCCGAGGTAATTAAGTTAAAATGAGTCATGTGAGTGGGCCCTGAGCCAGTCTGATGGGTGTCCTTACAGGAAGACATTAGGATTCCCAGAGAGTGACTCCAGGGGCAGGTGGCTTGGAGGACTGGCTGTGCAAGGAGGCAGCAGGAGGGCGGCCGTCTGCAAGCTGAGGGCAGAGGCCTCGGAGGAAGCAGTCCTGCCTGCCGTGGTAACTGTGAGCGCATCCGTCTCTGTCGGTCAAGCCGGCAGCCTGGGGCGTTTTGCTAAGGCCGCCCCAGCCACCTAGTACAATCGCCAATATGTCCTGAGGTTCTGGTGTGCTCTCTGGACTAGTTACCGGGGGTGGCTGCAACAAATCGCCACAAACGCAGTGGTTTAAACCACATAAATGTCGCTCCCACAGCCTGCAGGTTGGAAGTCCAAACCAAGGTGCCAGTAGGGCTGGTTCCTTCCGGACCCTTCAGGAGAGAATCTTTCTGCCTCTTTGGCTTCTTGAGGCCCCTTCCTGGCATTGCTTCTTTCTCCACTGACTCCTACCATCAGCGCTGAGTCCTGCCTGCCTCTTATAAGGCGCTTCTAGGATGATTCCAGGTTCACCCAATAACCCAGGGTCATCTCTCCAAATCCAGGTTCATCACCCAATCACCCCCACAAAGGGAGGTCACGTGTTCCCAGGCTCCAGGGATCAGGAGGCGGACATCTTTGGGGTGATATTATGCAGCTGACCACACCCTCTCTCCCCCTGGGCTCCCACACCCACCCTATTCTGCAGATCTTCAGAGGCCACCTGGAATGTCAGTAGCGTCCAGGAGCCAGGAGGTACCTGCATCTCCTGTCCCCTCCCTGAATCACCTTGCTGGACTCCACAGTGTGGTGCAGATAAGAAGCTGCAGGGGACAGCGTGGAAGGAAGCGGGGATCGAGGAGATGGAATGGGGTGGGCTCTGGGCCTGGTCAAGCAGGATAGGGCTGAGAGTCACCTGCGCACAGATGGTTCAAATGGCAGAGAAGCTCCACACCGGAGCGGGGAAGAGTTTGGGCTTTCGGGCCAGAAAGCATAGATTTTGGCCATGGCTCTTCTGCCACTCACTAGCTGTGGGAGCTTGGAGGCGTTACCCAAGCTCTGAGCCTTACTTTCCTCATCCGAAAAATGGGAATAATGGTAGGGTTAAATTAAACTAAATTTGGTCTGAGGACGCCTCCGCACTTTGAGTCCAACTGCAACCTTAGTAGCAAATGAACTGCAGGCCTGGCTCAGGAGTGTACTTTTGTAAGAAACAGCTGAGTCTTAGCCAATCACAGCAGCTGAGCCTCTATAAATCGCAGGCGGCGGCTGATCAGTCCATGTTCAAACAAGGCAAACCAAGCTGTGAGCAACAAGCCGTCTCTGCAGCTCACTTCCATTTTCCGCCTATAAATAGTCCCTGCCCACGCTATGGAGTGGAGCTTGGCCCTTGGAACCTCCTCTGGTCTGAGGGCTGCCCACTTCATGAATCCTTTGCTTAAGTAAACTCAAGTCATTTCAAACGAAACTCAATTGATTGCTCAATTAAGTTAAACTTAACTCATCTAAAGTTTTCTTTTAACAATTCCTACCTTGTTGAGTTGTCGTGGGGATGAAGTGGAAATTTCTTTTTCATGTGGAAAGGGCTTCGCGTCACCTGGCACGTGCTGAGTGTTCCGTGCACGCTGGTTATGATCACAGTTAGTGTCTCCATCTTTGGTCTCTTCAGCGCTACAGTGTTTGGGGGCCAGTGAGGCGGTGCTGCAGCTGTGTGTGTGTGTGTGTGTGTGTGTGTGTGTGTGTGTGTGTATAGAGGGGGCTGTGAGATTGCTGGGCCCGGGAGAGGGTCCCTGCTGCCAAAGATTCTTTTCTGCAAGGGAAAGCCACAAGTCACTGGCCCCAATGTGGACTTTTAAAAGGCCTTCCTTCCCTTCTCTCTTATTTCTAGGGAAGCACGGATAGGAAATGGCACTAAACTGACTTCATCCCTATACCCTGATGCCCCCATCACCCTCAGAGTTTACGCCCTTGGGATAGGAAATGGCACTAAACTGACTTCATCCCTATACCCTGATGCCCCCATCACCCTCAGAGTTTACGCCCTTGATGAATCACTTAGAGTGAACTGGGAGCTGTGTATGAGGTGACGTCACCCTGAGATAGAGCTCCGTGATCACTGGGAGGTGGCTGTGTGTGTTATCTCCCTGTGGCATGCCAGGAGGCATGTATGTGTGCACGAGTGTGTGTGTGCATGTGCATACATGTGTGCGTGCATGTACGTGTGTGTCTTTGTGTGTGTGCAAGTGCGTGTATGTGTGTCGATAAGGGAGAGGGAGGGGAGCTGGGCTGTCTCCCCTTCCCCACAAGTGGATCCTGCAGCTCAGAGCCAGAGGTGTGAGCTGAGTTTGGCGTTTTTATGTTGCTTGAGTTGGAATTTGAACTCACTCCTTATCCTCCATGCTGGAGATGTCTGTCCCCAGGACTGACTCACAACATCAGGCCTGGCTATTGAACTTCCTGCTCTACAGATCCCAGGTTCTGGGAAGATGAGGAAGGGATGAGCAAAGGGTGGGGGTTCTCTGGGGGAGCGGGCTTAGTGGTTGGGAAGAGTAAGGGCGTTGGGCATGGACTCCCTGTTTGTGTGACTGCTGGCAAAGTCCTTGATCTTGGCCAGTCTGCGTTTCCTGATCCAGGCAGTGGGGGCACGGTCCTTTCCCTGGGAGGGGTGGTGAAGATTCAATGCGCTCCTTTAAGTAGAGCTCCCTCAGGAGCATCAGCCATAACACCTGTCCTGGAAGGTGCTGGGTGCCCTCTCCCTTTGTTCTGTGCCCCCTCTCTCCGCCCCCTCTTCAGCCTGGGTCCAGACGAGGCCTGGGGAAAGTCTCCCAGAAAGTGCCCTGACCAGGGTGGTGCCAGTTGGGTTCCTGTTGGCCTAAACTCAAGCAGCAAGCCCTTCAAAGGAACCTAACAAACCGGACAGAGAGCTTTGTGTTTTCCCTCATAGCAAAGGAGAAAGAAAAGTTTGCTGAGTAAGTCAGACACCATCAAACTCACAAAAAGGCTCTTTGTTCCGGCCTGAGAGGGGCTGAAAAAAATAACAGAAGTGGTCGAAGGGCGTGTGTTTGCTTCCGTGTTCTTGGAGTGTTTGGGCAGGGCTCACCCAGCTCACTCTTCCTGCTCTCCCCCATCTCCGATTCCTCTGCCCCTGGTGATCCCGCCTTTTATATCAAAAAATTGCACAACGGCCCAGCCAGAAGGAACTGCTAAGGGCTTTTAGTCCAGCCCGAGTTTCACTTTTAAAATGATGCTACGTAGTACTTAAGTTAGATGCCCCCGCAGGGCTTTCCCGTGCGTTTTCTTGTTGGGAGTGATGTGACCGAGGCTCTTGCCAAAGGTCAGTGAGCTGCTCTCTGAGCTGGGCTTGGGACCAAGCCCCTTGCACCCAGACTGTTGTCATTTACTGTCATCCCTGGTGCTAGCTGTGGACAAGTCTGCTTGATTCTAACCCTTGTGTCTGTAGTACAGAGAGATCTATGCTAAGATTTGTTTGTCCTCATTAAATTATAAATTCTTCCAGGCAGGTCACTATGTGGCTGGTGCCCCCTGCAGTTGTGCAGTGTGCAACCTGTCAGACTGAACATGGCAGCCCTGCTTCTGGGGTTAATACAGTATTATTGATTCATTCTTCCGGGGGCGGGGGGGGGGGGCAATTTTGCCTTTGCTTCTAAGGCTGGTGCTTGTAGCAAATGCCCAAAATCCAGTGTAATGCCCAAAATCCAGTGTAACTGAGGCCAGTTGTGCTGAGAGAAACCAGCACGAGGGCCACAAGTAAAGGTCTCCTCCTCCCAGACACACTGGCTGCTGGAGGAGGCCTGTGTGTTCTTAGGTGGCTGGGCTAGGTGCCTGCAGGCTCATGGGCAGGGGAACCAGTCCTTAGGTGGGCATTTCTGGGGGCTCTCATGGGGTGGAACTAACCAGCCACGCCCAGTTCTCTCCTTTGGCAGCCGGAGAGGGGAGAATGTCAGATGTTTGTGCCTTGACTCAGCAGGTGACGTTGTGAACATTTATGAGCTTTTCTTCCTCTGGGCTCATTTCTTTATCTGTTAAAAGCAGGCAGGGCAGTGCCCGGCCCACACCTGCCCAGAAGGACAGATAGAACATAAAAGGGTGGAGTGATTGTGAAATATCACTGGGCATTGTTCATGTCAGAACTGCTGGTGCAGTGTGATGCTCAGGACTTTGTGTGGGCAGGGCCGGTGCTGAAGTGCAGGAGAAGACTCAGCTGTGGCTGACCAGGCGCCGACCCACACTGCTGCTCTGTCACTCACACCGTTAACAATGGAAAGCGTTGCCTTGTTGTCTGTTTTGTGTATCCATGTTTTGATTCCCATTTGCAGTCCACATCTCTAAAGGGCAGAAAATCCGTCATATGCTTCTTTCTGCCTTCAACCCCATCCTCGGGAGGGTGGTAGATAGAAGACAGATGTTCTTTATACAGGTGAGGCCTGCAGGAAGAACCAGGGCCAGTCCTCATGGTCATCACACACCTGGAGAGGGAGGCTTCTGTGACTTCGGGTATGGTGACAACGCTGTGATGCTTGGTTTTCCATATGGTTGGACAGGCTTTGGCATGTGCTCCAGGATGCCCAGAGCGGCAGGTTGGCCTCGACTCCTCTAGCCTTGCCAAGTCCCTCGGGTAGATCAGCCCACCGGTACCTTCAGCCGGCCAGTGCCCTCCTGCCCAGGTGGGGCCATGCCTCTGTTGGCTGCACTGTCTTTCAGGAGGGAGTCCTTGGCTCTGGCATGCTGGGCTCCCAGAACAGAACTGCAGTGGTTTTCCTCAGCCTGTGTTCCCGACTTCTGTCCAGCTCGTGGTCTGCCTTGTGGCTCCCTTCCCTGGGGACTGTCCCCTCTGTTCCCCACCAGGAGGGTCATGCCTGCCACACACTGCTCCTAACAACCCGCCCTGTGACAGCTCTGGCTGGTGACCTGCAGCTGCTGGTCAGGCTGGGCTGACCCCGGACGGCTGCGAATCAGCAGAGCACGGGCCCCACCGCATTGGGCCTGCTCTCGGATACGCTGTTGGTGGAATGACTCATAACTAGCGCTTCCTCTCAACAAAAACAAACACCCAGAGAGAGGCTCAAGGGCCGTCCTTGGCTAAACAATCCTTGAGATTGAGTTGGAAGGAAAAACCCATTACACAAAGGGCTTTGCGGGGGAAGAGGGGAGAAGGCGAGAAGCCAGAATAAACACAAGAAGACCCAAGCCGCCCAGGAACTGGGAGAGGGACTCCGGCTCGGTGGGTGGGGCCGCGTCCACCTTTTTAGGACTGAGACTCTGAGCACATTTACTCACTGCTTTCCCTCCTACAGCTGTTAAAGCTGGTGCTTTGAACCCAGCCCTGGGCAGGGTCCTTGCTGGCTCTGGGAACCTCCATTCGAGCTGGGCTGACCCTTTGCACAGCGGGCTAGGGCAGCGCTGAGTGTGGGGCTCCAGCCCACAGACAATGTGATCATGAAATGAGGAAAGTGTGGGCTTTGGAGTCTGTGAGACCTGACTGCGCAGGCTGCTTTGCTGCCCCCAGCTTTACGGGCTCAGGGAAGTGACTTAAACTTGCAGAGTCTCAGTTTCTTTATCTGCAAAATGGGTGGTGATGCCTACCTGGGAGATTGCTGTGAGGGTTAAAGATGACCTATGTACAGTGCTGAAACACAGGAAGCACTTACTACCTAGCGGCTAATCTTACTTAATTAAATCTCTTCCCCTCTCAAATAAACCTTCTGGGTCTAGTAAAGAAAGTTGAGTAAGATTCAGGCCTTCTCCACTGAACACACACAGCTCCTTGGGGAACATCTGGTGGCATTTCATCCCCAGGCCCCAGGCCAGGCCCCAGGCCAGATGCTCATCAGCACCCAGTGAGGCCACACCCCTGATTCCAGGTCACTGGCCCATTTCTGGTCATAGTGGCCTCTTCTGTCTTCTCATTCTAAAGTTAGCCAGGACCTCCCATGAACCAATGGAAAAATGTCCAGTGGTCCAGATGCCAGCATGCTGACCAGGGAGCAGGCATAGGTGGCCTTGGGCTCGGTGTGGGGGCCATCAGCTGGCCAGGGGGACCTCACTGTCCTCCTGGTTGCAGAGGAAGGCACTGGGCTTGTGGGAAGAGTCTTAGAGAAATACTTTGCAATGGGGCATGGCCACAGGACTGAAGGCCAAGCAAAGACTACCGATGAGAATTTCTGTGGGGGGCACGTTTCATTTCAATGGAAGGAAGAACTTTTATCAGTAATAATGAAAAGTTCACTATTGTAGAATAGATTCAAGGGCACCTTCACCTTCTTTGTCCCTCCTTGACTTGGCCACTGGTGGTAGTGTGTGTGCACACGTGTGTGTGTGTGTGTGTGTGTTGTTCAGCTTAATAAATAGCACATCAAAATCATGCAGTTCAATCAAATTCATGTGAGAAAAAGAATTGTTTGTTCTCAAGTTCTGTGAAAGTAGATATACCTGAACCAACCAACCACTGACCTCCAACTACTCCAAGTTCTGCCAAAAGTTGTGACACTCAGAAGACAAACCAGTTAAGCAGTGTTTGTCAAAAAATATTCCCTGGACAAGACTTATTCCTGTCTGGGTGTGTCCACTTTACAAAAGCATGTCTACACCACATTGCTACATCGATCCTCAGAACGTCTGAGTGAAGTATGCAGGAGGGTATTGCCTTCCTTTTGCAGAGCAGGAAACAATTTGCTCGAGGTTACATGGCCAGCAAGCAGCAGGCTTGGGAGAACCAGGTCTTCTGGCTCCTTCCCAAAACCTGATCTAGAAAAGGAGGGGCCTGCCTCTTGAGTCCCATGGGCCTAAACTGAGATCAGATGACTGAGGATCAGATCATGGAGACCTTCTGGAGTTCATAATTGTGCCATGAAAGCATCGTCTGCACGACAGTGAGAGCAGAAGTTGGTACAATTTTTAGATGTGTAATTTGGCAATATGAATCAGAAACCGTAAAGGTGACTATGTGCTTTGACCAATTATTTTCATTTCGAGGAGAGTGTCTTCAAGAAATAATTAGAAATGGGCACCAGGTTAAAAAGTTACACATAGGGTTACCGTATGACCCAGCAATTCCACTCTTAGTGTATGCCCAAGAACATGAAAACATGTGACAACACAGAAAAATTGTATGTGTTTATAGCAGTACTATTTACACTAACTGAAAAGTGAAAAGAGTCAAATATTCACCAACTATCGAAAACATAAATAAAATGCGATCTATCCATACAGTAGAATATTATTCTGCTGTAAAAAGGTATGAAGTAGTGATACTTGCTGCAACATGGATGACCCTTGAAAGTACTATGCTAAGTGAAAGAAGCCAGGCACAAATGACCACATCCTATGACTTTGTTTATATAAATCCAGAATGGGCAAATTTATGGAGCTAAAAATAGAGTAGGGTTGCTTAGGTTTGGAGTAGGAAAGTTGGGAAGATGCAGATTCACTGCTAATGGGTATGATGTTTATTTTAGCAGAACAAAAATATTCTAAAATTAGCTTGTGGTGAGGGTTGTACAACACTGAATTATTTTTAAAATGTTGAACTGTATACTTTAAATGCGTGAATTATATGGTATGTGACTTATATCTCAACAATTTTTTATTTCTAAAAGAAAAGGAGCTCCAGGATGTTCTTCTCATCAGTTTTCATAATGATAAAAAATTGGAAACAATCCAAACCCATAAGGAAAAGAAATAATCAAATAATTATAGTACACCCACAGTTAATGTATAAAGAAGTCAAAAAATATAATACATAAAAATATTTTACACAGTGAGAAAATGCTCATATTATTAAAAATTATAAAATACAAATGTATGTTTAGTGTGATTCCCATTTTATTTTAATTTTTTTAAATTAAATATTTTATCTTTTAAGAAAGAATTTTAAGAAAGAATGCATGGATCCTGTGTATCTTTCACCAGTTTCCCCAGAGGGGAGCAGTTTGCAAAACTGCAGTACAAGATAGCAACCAGGACATTGACCTTAATATGGTCAAGCAACCGAACATTTTCACCACTGCAAGGATCACTTGTGTTGCCCTTTTGTAGCCATGCCCACTTTCTTCCTGCGCCATTCTCACCTTAACCCCAGGAAACGACTAATCTGTTTTCCATCTCTATGATTTTGTTATTTCAAGATTGTTGTAGATTGTTATAAATGGAATAATATAGTGTGAAACCTTTTGGGACTGGCTTTTTTCACTGTACATAATTCACTAAGACCCATCCAGGTTGTTGCACTTATCCTTAGTTCGTATTTGTTTAAAAACCTGTACACAACATGTATAGTAGCTTTATTTGCAATAGGCCAAATCTGGAGGCAATCCAGAATTCTCCAGGGAAACCATCTGGGCCTGGATATTTCCTTTTTTAGGAGGTTAAAAATTAAAAATTAAATTTCTTTAATAGTTAAAGGACTATTCAAATTATCTACTTTATATTTGGTGAGTTGTTATAGTTTATGTTTTTCAAGGAATTGGTCTGTTTCATCTAAGTTGTCAAAATTTATGTGGATAGAGTTTTTTGTGGCATTCCATGAATATCCTTTTGATGTCTGTAGGGTGTATGGTAATATCCTTGTTTTATTTCTGATATTTGTAATTTCCTCTTTTTTCCTTTGTTAGTCTTGCTAGAAGTTTACCAATTTTGTTGATCTTATCAAAAAACTAGTTCTTAATTGATATTCTCTATTGTTTGTCTGTTTTCAATTTCATTGAGTTTGGTTTTTATTTCCTTATTTCTGCTTTCTTTGGATTTACTATTTTTTTTAGGTTCTTGAGGTGGAAGTTTGATTTGAATTTTTCCTTTTTCTAATATATTCATTTAGTGCTATGAATTTTCCCCTCAGCACTGCTTTAGCTGAGTGCCACAAATTTTGATATGTTGAATTTTCATTTTCATTCAGTTCAATGTATTAAAAAATTATCTGGAGACTTCCTCTTTGACCTCTGGGTTATTTAGAAGTGTGCTATTTAGTTTTCAAGTGTTATGAGATTTTCCTATCATCTCTCTGTTATTGATTTCTAGTTCGATGAATATGCTGAGGTTTGTATTGTGGCCCTGAATATAGTCTACCTTAGTGTACATATCTTGAAGTATGGGAAAATGTTCATGATATATTATATAAAAATATAAATTATAAAAGGTATGTATATAGTGTGATTCCAATTTTATGTTAACTGCCCTTTATTTTCCTCCTTATCCTCTTCTGAATTATCTAAAGTTAAGAATTCTACATTTTATGATTAGAAAGTTTTTTTTTTTTAAATATAAAGAGCAATGGGTAGTGTGTCATAAGATGTGGGTTTAAAAACTGGGCTCTCATTTTCTAACAATGTGACCCAGGCACTGCATCTCATTTTATCTCATTGAGCCTCATTTCTAAAATCTATAAAATGGAAATAATAAAATGCCCACTTTATAGAGTTATTGTATTAAACAATCCAAAGCCAACATTTATTAAATGCCCAAGCACTGTGTACATGGTATGGTGGTGTTTCCATTATAGTGAGGAAGCTAGACTCTTTTATCTCTTGGGTTCCTTGCTACTATTTGCTTTTAAGCCTCTGTGATTGTTTCACTGAGGAGCAGACAGAAGTCTGAAACATACTGTGTCTGTGGACAGAACTCTCCATAAATTGCTGTTCTCCAGATATTTCTGGAAGCCTGGGAGTGTATTTGGGATGTAACAAACTTGGACTTTTTAGCAATGTTCCAATTTCAAATCTTCTGTCCTCTTGCTCCCCTAATATAAGAGTGATTTTTGCACCATGCAATTTCATTTCTGGCTAGAAAAATGTGGATACTGGGTTAAAATATTCACCTGAAAGGGGAAGAAAAATTCTTGCTTATCTGCCATACACTTTACTAGAAACCTTTCCCCTCTTCTCAGGCCTGTGATTGTTCTCCAAAGCAGGTGATTGTAATCAAACTCCCAAGAACCAGGTTATCACTAAGTTTTACAGCCCTTATTTCTCAATGGCAGGAAAGGAGTGGGGCCCATAAGATGAGTCAGGGAGGGACAGGGTTTCCTTGATATTACTTAATTTTAAAGTCCTTTTCCCTGCCCACGCATGACTCCCAATCCACCGCTGGACTGGCCTCCAGAGGAACCGCTGTAGGAGCTCTCACCCTGCCAGGGCCACCTCCGGTCTTCTCTCTGGGTCTTCTACCCTTCCTTGGCCAGCAGACAGTCTTCTGGTTTTAGAAGTGCCCTTTCTTCCTACTTGTGTGGTATTCCCTTCCAAATCCACCCTCTCCATGTGGATGGAGTCTTCTTGACCAAGAGAGACAGGATCCAAGCTTTTCTAAGGGTAATTCAGAGGATACTAGGGTCTATTCAGCCAATGAGCTCTTAGCCCCGCTTCCAGACTCAGTGTACTACCATCCCTCTCAAAGCTCCCTGTTTATCCAATGTGTAGCATCTACTGATAATTCAGCATCCTGTGCCAACCAGTCATGGCCCCCTCTGCGATCTTAGGGTGGCAGATGCCTATTTATACATTGCACTTATTTTATTTTACACCCTTTACCACCTGGGTCTGTGAGTTTCTTGGGTTCAAGGACTTTTCTCATTTGTTTCTGTTTATTTTGATCATGGTAAATATATAGCATAAAATTTACCATTTTAGGTATACAATTTGGTAGCATTAAGTATACCATAGTTTCAATGCCTTAGTCTCAATACTAAGTCACATGGAATCAAATTAGAACTGTCACCACCATCCATTTCCAGAATTTCATCATCCCAAGGAGTAACTCTCCACCCATCAGACAACAACCCCAGCTGGGCACAGTGGCTCACGCCTGAGGTCCTAGCATTTTAGGAGGCTGAGGTGGGCAGATCACTTGAGTCCAGGAGCTCCAGACCAGCCTGAGCAACATGGCGAAACCCTGGCTCTACAAAAAATACAAAAATTAGCCAGAAGTGGTGGTACACGCCTGTAGTCCTAGCTACTGGTGACGGGGGAGGCCTGGGAGCGGAGGTGGGAGAATCACTTGAGTGTGGGGAGGCGGAGTCTACAGTGAGCCGAGATTGCACCACTGCACTCCAGCCCGGGTGACAGTGAGATACTTTCTGAAAAACACAAAACAAAACAAAATACCCCACAAACCCATTTATTTTTGCATCTTCTGTCTTCTATGTGAGGATCTTTGCCTAGCACACATCCAGGCAGACATGCAGACATATTGTGACATATTGTCCACAGACATGGGACATATTGTGAAGGTGCATATTGAGTTGTGCAAGGCAGTAGTCAAGCTCCCATCCCACTTCTTAACACATGGCAGGAACTTAAATGTTCTTAAAATTGAACCAACCGGAAAGCAGGATATTATGGGCATACTTTTAAATCCTTGGCTCTTGGGGTAAACTATCTTCAAGAAAGACCTTGACTTTCAACCTGGGGAGAAGGTCTCTCTTTCATGGCCTTCCAAATTCTGCGATCTGTGGTATTAATTCTGTTCAAATTGATTTCATTTATCTAATATTTTCAGGGCGCCTAATGAGACAGCGGGCTGTGCTACGTGACTGAACCAGCGGCTAACGCAACGGGGCCTTCCCCTTGGGGTGTCCGTACCCTAGGGTCGGGTGATAGGAGTTTCCTTCCATGCATCTATGCAGCTCTTGTCTTTGAAATCATGACTTTAATGGTGGTGATAAGACCATAGAAACTGTTGCTACTTGAATCCTCTCAAGGGCAAGTCAGAGAAAGCTAATTTTTTAGAGAAATGGGGAGACACAGAACTCCTCCATATGAAATACATCATCCCTGTTTTAAGCCAAAAGAGCAGGTCTGTGAATATGAAGTGAACGGCGCCCTCCTCCCTTCAGGCGCAGTCCAGCCCCCCTCTCCTGCAAGGAGTCTGCGATTCCTCTGCGATTCCTGGGCTTGCCCTGGGCTCTCCCTTCTCAGACCAGGCACCTCTGTGGTCAGCGTTGTGCATCTGGCTGCTTACACGCCCCAGCTTGTGTACAGTGATTGTTTTGTGTCTGCAGACCCTGGAGAATGAGCTATTTGAGGATCAAGACTTAACTTTGCTCTGCATAGCTCATCGAGGACCTTCCAGCAGAACTTATTCCCTGAGTGATAAAGCATACAGGGCATAGGTTTCTGTAGAAAGTCAGACAAACACAGATGGAATTTAAACACAGTGAGTGGGATCCCCAAATAACGGACTCGCGCCTGTCTCCTTGGCTTCTGCATTATGTCTGAGATACAGAATGTACCTGAAACGTTCCCCTGGAGGGCAGGACCTGTGAAAACAGGAGCAGGAGGAGCTGGGATCAGCTCTGCTTGCTGCAGGTTCTACAGCCTGAAGGGAAAAGGCTCTTGAAGCTTTCTCACCGCAGGAAGGAAAAACCACTTGCATGAGGGCTGTGTCCCAAGATCAAAGCCATTCTTAAACAATGGATGAGCAACAGGGAAAAATATGTTAGCACAGAGTGGAGGTTGGGTTGTATTTGGAAAGAAGTGGGCGCTACCGAGGAAAGATGGGGAGACAGGGTCAGGAGTAGAAGAAACAGGCCGGTCACGGTGGCTCAAGCCTGTAATCTCAACTCTTTGGGAGGCCAAGGGGGGCGGATCACCTGAGGTCAGGAGTTTGAGACTAGCCTGGCCAACATGGTGAAACCTTGTTTCTACTAAAATACGAAAATTAGCTGGGCGTGGTGGCTCATGCCTATAATTCCAGCTACGCGGGAGGCTGAGGCAGGAGAATCGCTCAAACCCGGGAAGCGGAGGTTGCAGCAAGCTGAGATTGCACCATAGCACTCCAGCCTGGGCAACAAGAGTGAAACTCCGTCTCAAACAAACAAAAAAAGGAGTAGAAGAAACAGAAGACACGAAGGCAGTAGTTATGGAGAGACAGCCAAAACAGAGAGCAGCGAAAAAGAGAGAGGGCGGAGATCCAGAGGTAGAGAGACAGTGAAAGGAAGAGAGAGAGGGAGGGTGAGTGAGAAGGAGGAGGAGGACAAAGAAAAAGAAAATGGGAGAGGAGAGGGGTGGCAGAGCAGCATGGGCTTTACAGAGTGAAGAATGGACCAGGCTTGGTGGCTCAAGCCTGTAATCCCAGCACTTTGGGAGGCTGACGGGGGAGGATTGCTTAAGCCCAGGAGTTTGAGAGCAGCCTGGGCAACATAGTTAGACCCCATCTGTGCAAAAAACAAAAACAAAAAAACAAACTGTAAAACTAGTTGGGCGTGGTGGCGGCGGCACACACCTGTGGTCCCAGCTACTTATGGGGCTGAGGCAGGAGGATCGCTGGAGCCTGAGAGATTAAGGCTGCAGTGAGCCAAGACTGTGCCACTGCACTCCAGTCTCCGGGCTGACCGAGCAAGATCCTATGTCAAAAAAATTAAATTACATTAAGTTAAAAATTAAAAAAAGTGAAGACTGGTTAAACAACAATGAGATTTACAAGAGCATTAAAAACAATGAGAGTTGGAGATACAAAACGGACAGCCTGAAAAGTCTGGCAGAGAAAATTCCCATGTAGGGAAATTGGGTTGGGCCACAGACAGGAAGGCAGGAGGTCCGATCGAAACACAGAAGAAAGGATTTAGCCTCACAACATCTTTTATTGGCCATTGTAAGGAAGCCTGACTTCAGTCTGTGTTTATAGCTCTTGAACACAGACCTGAGGCAACCTCTAGGCTGCAGCATCTGGGCCGCTGAGACGACCTTTGTCCTCCACTGGGGAAATGTGGTCAAGAATATTAATTCTCTTGTAAATC
The DNA here is from genome assembly GCF_003255815.1 of Theropithecus gelada. Taxonomy (NCBI): domain Eukaryota; kingdom Metazoa; phylum Chordata; class Mammalia; order Primates; family Cercopithecidae; genus Theropithecus; species Theropithecus gelada. The sequence continues at coordinate 5,433,818 of NC_037677.1, read as the reverse complement.
TTCTCATTGTTGTCTTTCTAGTCTTCACTTTTTAAAATTTTTAATTTACTGTAATTTAATTTTTTTGACAAAGGGCCGGGTGCAGTGGCTCACACCTGTAATCCCAGCCTTTTGGGAGGCTGAGGTGGGCGGATCACAAGGTCAGGAGTTCAAGACGATCCTGGCCAACACGGTGAAACCCTGTCTGTACTAAAAATACAAAAAATAGCTGGGTGTGGTGACAGGCACCTGTAATCCCAGCTACTTGGGAGGCTGAGGCAGGAGAATCTCTTGAACCCGGGAGGTGGAGGTTGCAGTGAACCGAGACCATGCCACTATACTCCAGCCTGGGCGACAGAGCAAGACTGTGTCTTGAGGGAAAAAAAAGAATATTCAAAGGGCTGGAAATAGGGTAGACATTCACCATTCCTCCACCTGGCTATGCAGCCATCGTGATGAAACTCGGCTTCTCTTTCAGACCTTCTTTTGTGGGACCCCTCCTGAGGCTCTGGGAGGAGCCCCACAGTGTATTCACATAGTCATGTTTTTGTAAAATTTTCAAAACTAATGTTTCAACTGCTCTCAGTGGGACTGTGGTCCTGAGGCAGTCTGTAGTCTCTCCTTGTACATTTATATGATCTCCAGAAGCTCCAGTGTAGACACAGCCTCAGGAATGTTCCTGCTACTCACGGACACAGCGGCACGAGGGCCCTCTGGACCCGTGACCTTATTGCCATGGGATGCATCCCACAGTGCTGGGCCCTAGAAGGATGGTGGAAGTGGAAGAGAACTGAGATTCGAAATGTAGGCAGCCAGAGGCTGGACAGTGGGATTCTCACAACCATCAGATCTAAGATAGCAAGTGGAGGATGTGGTTCCTATCAAGGCCTGATAATCACAGCTAAAATTCTCACCTGTCAGAAAGAGCCACAATAATGGCGTTGATACAATTACGAATGCACCATGCACTTTTTTTGTCCTCTCTTGGATCCCACAGCCAGTATTAGAGTGATTTTAGTTCCAAGATGTGTGCCACACCTGTTTACATGTAATATTAAACAACCCTACCTGAAGGCAGGAGGCTCTCTGTGCCTGGTAAACAGCACAGGGCCTGGTCCACAGCAGATGCTCAACAAATAATTGTAAGACTGGTGAATGGATGAATGAATGAAATATGCATTGAAATAAATCTCTGATTTTTCATTCTCTAAATGCCATCAATATATCTTTGTGTTCACAACAGCAAAAGAGGCCATAGCAATAAAGATAGAATCACTACTTATGAGGGGGGCTGTTCTCTTTTCACACCTACTACCTTCCCTTCCAGAGGGCTGATTCAGGTTTAGAAATGAGAATGTGAGGCCAGCCGTGGTGGCTCACGTCTGCAATTCCAGCACTTTGGGAGGCCGAGGTGGGTGGATCACCTGCGGTCAGGAGTTCGAGACCAACCTGGCCAACATGGAGAAACCGCATCTCTACTAAATATACAAAAATTAGCTGGGCATGGTGGCTGGCGCCGGTAATCCCAGCTACTCTGGAGGCTGAGGCAGGAGAATCGCTTGAACCTGGGAGGCAGAGGCTGCAGTGAACTGAGATCATGTCACTGCACTCCAGCTTTGAGGACAGAACAAGACTCTATCTCAAAAAAAAAAAAAAAAAAAGAAAGAAAGAAAGAAAGAGAATGTGGAAGGGAATAGTTTCCAGCATCACACTCTATTTGCCTTGCTGAAGCCTCTGTGTTCTAGGTTAAATCAATCTCTTTTTAGCCTTCTTTGGAGTTTCCTGAGGTCCCTGCAGGTTTTTTCTTTTTTAACAGAAGGCTTGGTTATTGCAAAACCTCTTTGCATGCTTTTGTTCCCTTTCAACAGAGACTCTATTTGGCAATAAAACTAAAGTTTCTTCACAGGTTTTGGGTTACAGATAGGGTCTTACTCCATCCCCCAGTCTCCTTTGGGAGCACAGTTTTTTGAGTTGTGAAGGCACAGAACCGGGGCTTGCCTAAGGCCACCAAGACTCTGGATTCAGGAACGGAAAATTTCCTTTTAAAATTAGGTAGGGGAGTTTGGACCAGGATTTTTATTTGGATAGCCTAATTCTTGGAAACGCAGCTGGTATCCCTTGGGATAGTCCATAAAAACGTACACGCATAGCTTCAGGCATTTACTTATTCCTAGTAAGCCTTGGTGGGGAGAGGTCTCCACACAAAGCGCTGGGATCAGGACTTCAGGAAACACAAAGAGGCTTTTTTGTTCTGCACAGGCCAGGTTCCCACGCAGGTTAACTGTTCTGCAGTTTGGTTTCCTCTGCAGACCTCTCCAAATCTGTGCTACGGTGAAATTCTTCCTCACGTCGAATCAAAATCTTCTCTATTGATGTTTAAGACCACTTTTTTGTTTAAGGCCATTTAGTTTTTACTGGAAAAGAGGGACAACCCTTTACCTTCTGCCTAACCTCCCTTTCTGAATTGAAAGACTGTAATCTAATCACTGTGAAGTATTTTCTTTCCCGAGGGAAAGAATCACAATTCTCTGAGCTTCTGTGCTTTGGCGCGGCGATAACTGAGGGTGGGAAGAGTGTTGGGGAGCGTTTAGAGTCTCCGGCAGGCTGACCACACATTCTGGTTGTTAGAAGTTCTTTCCCAACGACGTCTGTCCTCTAGGCCGGGAGAGTTCAGGGAAAAGTTCTGGGGCTTCAAGCCTGTTGTGCAGAGGGAGAAACTGAGGACCAGGTACGAGCCGAGCCCAGGGTCCTGCAGGTGGCGCCAAGTGAGGCGTCGCTGGGCATCTGGATTCTCTGAGTCCACAGGCAACTCCCATCACTCATTAGTCACCCTCCATTCAGTGTGTAACCTGACAAAATCAGCGGTGCTTTCTGGACAAAGAAGCTAATAGAAGAAAACCAAAGTTGTGTCATCAGGCGGGGCAGAAACGAACGCCAGCCCATCAGCAAAGAGCCTGCTTTGATCTTCAGCGTGGAGGATGGAGGGTCTGATGAAGCAGAGACAGTCTGCGTCTGGGTGTGGCGGGCGCTGCTCTGGGATCTCAGGGGGACATGGTGAGCAGAGCAGGTACATAGTTTGGGGGGCTTAGTGCAAAATGAAAATGCAGGGCCCCTTGTTCAAAACTCATGGAGAGTTCAAGACAGCAACAGCAGAGCCTTAAGCCACGTGAGGGGCTTTCCTGAGACAGGGCCTGTGCACCTGTGTGGGAGCGAGGTGGGGGCGTGCGGTGACCCTCCCATCTGTGCACCGTCTTTCTCCACACTCCGCACCCTCCCTGGGGAACCTCATCCATTCTTTTATTTGGAAATCCTATTACCTGAAAATCAACGAAAAACCTAGAATTTATCATCTGATCCCCTCCCCCACATCCTCCAACCATCAAAATGTAATTGCAACCCATTTTCCTTTTTCTGACATCGTTTGCTCCCGGTTGCTACAAGCTTGCTTCAAGCCCAGGTCTCTCACTTGCGCCGTTCCCAGGCTTCCTAATGAGTTTGCCTGTCTCACCCTGACCCTAATCTTCAACCCCTAACAGCTGCCAGCATGCTCCCCATCCGCCTCCTGCACACGTGTGACCCATGACTGCCCACTGCCCCTGGAGTCGAGCCCAGGCTCCACAGGATGGCAGTGGGTGGGCCGCATCGCCTGGCACACCTGCCTCCCCACCGTCCTCGCCAGCATCTCCTCCCAGAGCACACCAGACTGCCCCATGCATCCAATCCACAGGCACGCTCAAACGGCCACTAAGCCAGGTTCCGCCTTAGATCTTCACTGAGAAGACGCTAACAAGAGGAGCTGATGCTTCGGTGGGGAGCAAGGTGGAAAAGAAACCCTCATGGGACTGGATCGAGGTGAGTGCCTGGATTCCAGATGTACAGGTGCAGGGTCTCCAGTCCAGCCTGAGGCCGGAGGTCAGGGCTTGGAAAGTCAGGAGGGGTTTCCTAGAGGATTTGATGTCAGGACCAAGGGCATCAGGATGGGTAGGAAGTGGTTGCTGAAGAGGAGAAGAAGGCCTGCTTCGGGCCCTGTGCCTTTTCCCATACTGCTTCAGCCTGGGACACCCGACACCGCCTCGGCCTGGCTGCCCTGCAGAGCGGGCGGGCAAGTCCCTTCTCTGTGGAGTCATTCCTGGTACCCACTCTGCCCCCTCCACGTGCTGAGCCGTGGCGGACACCTCCTCTTCTTGGCTCCAGGGCACTCTCCCAGCCCTTGTGAGTGTCTCATCCCTGCGTGTTCACTGACCTCCCCCGTTATGTGTGAGTCTTTCTCTCTTGGCGTCCCCTGAAGCCTCACACACATGAGCACACACCCAGCACTCAGCAGCACCGTGGAATGTGAGTCTGCGTTGAGCCACTAGCTTTATTCTTGCAAGTGCTGTATTATTCAGAGTAGGGAGAAGTCGCCCTGGCCACAGGCACTGGTCCCATCTTCAGGGAGAACTCTGAGAAGCTGATACGTGTCCCAAGGTGAGCTACCACTGGGGGAAAAGGGAGGAACCTTACCCACTGTCGGGTAAGAACTGCTGGACAGAGCCTGGAGAGGAGAGGATGCCGCGTGGGGCATGAGGACACCTGCTGCTGCCAGAGGCACCAATACATGGACACTTGGAGAGGGGCTGCTGCTCTAGACTCTCACAAACGTAGAGAGAATAAAGGGGTTAGTGGGGGCAGTTACATGGAGGCACCTTTCAGACCTAAGGAAAAGCTTTCTGGGGATAGCAATTTTCCCACCTGTGGGCGATTGCCTTGACCTCCCTACAATGGTCACATTCAAGGCCTTGCACACCTGCCACTGCTCAGGATGTCATCCCTTGTAGGCCTCTCATCCTGCATGGGAAATTAGGCCAGATAACCTCTATGATGCTGTGCAAATCTAGGCGTCTACAAGCCTAAACATTGATCTCAGCCTGACTCTCACCCAGCCTTGGGCCCTGTGGTAGCACGGCTGTGCTATCTTCACGCCCGGGTTGCATCCCAGGCAGCTACACACCCTGTGCATGGCTGTGCCGCCTCCAAGGATCCTTCACTTCCTCAGCAGAGCTGGGGTTGGGAGAGCAGCGGCTTTCCTGGGATGCTCTGCTGCTCCTCAGCAGGGCAAGGCTTTGAATCCCACCCACACATCTATGGTCTGGAAAGACACACCAGAATTTGTCAAAAGACCGTTTCCCATATTCAAGGGATTATTTCCCTCCTTCTCCTTCCTTTACCCTTGGATCCTCTCCAGAATCAAGTGGATCTGACTCCCTGCGTCCCCCAGGGATTCACTATGAAGTCGGAATTGGACTCGGACAAAGGACAGCTCTGGACCAAGTCCCCAGTAGCCCTTGTGGACCTTGGAGCAGGGAGAGAGGCCATGAATACACCTGATCCCTTTACAGTGGATGCTTGGGGGCTGCCATAACAAAGCACCACAGACCAGATGCTTCAACCACAGAAAGGTCTTGTCTGCAGTCCTGGAGGCTGGAAGTCCAAAGTCGAGGTGCTGGCAGGGTTGGTTCCTTCCAGAGGACTGTGGGGAGGGGCTGTTCCAGGCCTCTCTCCTGGGCCTGTGGACGCTGTCTTCTCCCTGTGTCTTCACACTGTCTTCTCACTGGGCATGTGTGTCCACGTGTCCCACTCTGACAAGGTTATATTGGCTGAAGGCCCACTCTCATGACCTTGTTTTAGCTTGATTATCCCTGTAAAGACTCTATCTCCAAATAAGGTCATGTTCTGAGGTCCTGGTGGGGAGGACTTCAACATATGAGGTTTTGGAGGTGGGGGGACACAATTCAACCATAATAGGGTCATGTGGCTTTTTCTGACTGCCCATCATCTGCACCCCAAGATGTGAGCTTGGGTGAGAAGCTGAGAAGCCGACACCACCCAGCTGCTCTGCAATAATGAATGGCGAAGGTTTGTGCAGCACTTTGGCTGCAGACAGATGCACCTGTGCGGGGCAGGGAGCAGACTGGGATCTCAAAGATGTGCCCACTGCAGGATTCCCTCTTGTTTTCTGGGACTGCACAGACCCCAGCACCTGCACGGGGTCCAGTGGTGGGCCAGAGGGGCAGTGAGACGTCATGTTTCATGTGGCAAGTGGGCAGTCCACCAGCACTCCCTCTACAGATGCCCACACCCAGACACGATGGGTCCTGTGGCTCCTGGATGTTCCTGGCATCGATCAATGCCTTTTCTTTTCTCTAGGTCCTCTCTGCCCAGACAAATCTTGCCTGACAGCTCTTTCCCACTTCCAAGCCTTTGCCACCAAGGTCTGTCCAGCACTCACCGCCTCTGTGAGCTCAGCGCCTCTCGGTCTCAGGCTCCTTGCTCTGGGAACTCCTCTCTGGCACAGTGGGAAGGGTGCAAGCTTTGGGGCTGGTTGGACCCAGGGTCAAACCGTGATACACTAGATATACTGCCTTGGAGAAGTTATTCAAAGTCTCAAAGTCTTAATCTTTTCTTCTCTGAAACAGGCTAAAACAAGCTACTGCACTGACTTGTTCAGAGGATTAAAGGAGCAATGAAATGCAAGACAGATGCCTCCCAACAGTGTGCCCCAGTGAGGGCTGAGCTTCTATCGTGGGGGGCCTTCAGACCAGAGTCTTCAGGTATGCAGTGAGCTATAGGCAAGACTGGTTTGTTTAGTGATGACGGGAGATGAACTTCACCATGGGCCAGCACGGCCACCTGTGGTCAGTCTTCAGGAAGTCACTCCCTGGATGTTCAGCTCCCCAAGGTGTGCAGGGCCACCCAGTTGGCTCTCCGAGGCCTAGGCCCACCTGATGTTCAACCTTCAGATGTTCATCTCCTTATGTGCTAAGAGCCTGGCTCTTTTTCCCTCCCAGGTAGTTCTGCACACACTGCAAAGACATGAAAGACCTAAAGAAGGTGTTTACGGGACTGTGTGTGGTTCCTTCTGTTATTGTTCCAATAGGTACTTTCTCCTCTGATTATGGAAACCCTGCCATTGTTATGGAAACCCTGCCATTGTTTCTAGGCCTGTTTCAAGCTTCTCACTTCCCTGCACTTTGAGGAAGGTGCTTGTCCCAACCAGTACTCAGCACCCAGCCTTGTCCCTGTTAGAAAGGGCTCAGAGGAGGCCTTTCCCAGGCACTTCCCTTTCTTGCCCAGTCCAGACTCCGATCTGAGAACCTGTTGCTATGGAAACGACTACCAGAAAAGCAAGATGGTGAGGAGGTTGACACATGGTTTGGGGCCAGACCTTTCTCAGAGGTGGTTTTGGTTTTTGTCTTACTTTATGTACCTTTGTTTTTGGTGGAGAAACACAACTCATATTCCCCATTGCTACCATTCTCCATGGAGCAGTCTCGCCCCATGCACGAGTTTTGATACTACATTTCTGTAGCGGAAGCCATGGGTCATTTTTAGCTGGCTGGTTCTGGGAGCCTTTGAACAGGCCCTTGGAATCTTTGAGGATAAACAGGAGCCGGCAGGGCTGGGCTGCATTTGATTTAAAATTGGAAACACGGGAGTCAGCGGCGAGCTTTATATAGTCTGGGAGTGCAGGAGCCCCAAGTCCTGATTTATGAGGGAGCTCAGTGAAAGCACATGGAAGCCAAGGTAATATTTATAAATTCCTTTCCCCGAGGATGGCTGGAATGTTGTTTTGAGCTGCAGTCAGATTGCACCTTTTTGGGGGTTGAGGGCAGGTTGTTTAAATCCGGTTATTCAATGACTGAAAGGAAAGGGAGATGCCAGTTGGGCAACTGCCTCTAAGTCCCTGCGGCAGAAGAACCCAGGGCGGAAGAAAGCTCCACCCGCAGGGCTGGGTTCCTCTGGGGAGCCCTGTATGCCCTTTTGGGTGGCTTCTTCCTCCTGCTCCGGCCCCCAGGCCTCCCCTTGCCCATGTCCAACAGGCAAGCACCCATCCCTGGCAGCTGGAATGACCACATTTTACCAACACAAAAGTTCACCTTGACATCTGGGTTTGGGGCAGGCTCTTTGGAAGTGCTGACCAGGGTGGGAAAAAAGAAGGGAAAATAATATAAAGGGAGATGGGGAGGAAGCTAAAGACAGGCCCAAGTGTGCCCCCAGGTAGACCTGGAATCTGAGGCTGTTGTGTGAGAGGACGCAGTCACTGCCATGGGTAAATTGGGTAGAGTAGCTGATGCCATGCCGTGGAGGTCAGCAATGCTAGCGTGGTGAGAGACGCATCCACACTGTGGGTTTGGGGTCCACTGGTGAGGGCAGGGAATTCCCTGGGCGTCACATCCCTTGAGGCAGAAGGGGCAGTGCCAGAGAGCATTGTCAGGGCTGTGTCCCCCTCTGGCCTGGCCTTCCTTACCCCAACACAGAAGGTTGGGAGGAGGCGGAGCCATGCGGCAGCAGGCAACACTCCCTGTGGTGAGGGCAGTGACCCAGTTTCAAGGAGAAGGGATGACAGAAGATGTTACTGAACAATCATATTCAAGGCCGGGCACAGTGGCTCATGCCTGTAATCCCAGCACTTTGGGAGGCCAAGGCAGGAGAATCACTTCAGGCCAGGAGTGGGGGCAAGACTGGGCAACATAGAGACCACCCCCCTGCAATTTTTTGTTTTTTAATTAGTGGGTCATGGTGGCACGCGTCAGTCCCGGCTACTCTAGGGGTTGAGGTAGGATGATCAGATGAGCTCGGGAGGTCGAGATGGGACCATCACTTGAGCTTGGGAGGTTGAGGCTGCAGTGAGCTGTGATTGCACCACTGCACTCCAGCCTGGGCGACAGAGCAAGATCCTATCTCAAAAACAAAACAAAACAAAACAAAACTGTTGAACACCAAAGGAGAGGGGTTTGCCACAAGACCCACTTTGACCTTGCTGCCTTGGGCTTCTGTCTGTATAAAGAAGACACCTCCATTTACTACTCTGCTTCTGAGGACTCCTCCTCAGAGAGGATCTGGGGCTGCCAGCTCTAAGCTGAGAGTAGGTAGGACCTTTCTACCACCCAAGCCAGCGCCTGCCTGAGCACAAAGAGCTCTTGATGAAAGGCTCCCAGCACCTGCAAAATCCAGGCCCAGGTGGCTCCAGAATGACTGGTGTGTGGAGTTGCAAAAAGATCTGCCCTGGCGGAATTGCTGGGAGGCTGGGAGGAAAACAAATAAAGACACTGGCGTGCCCTCCTAGCCCAGGCATTGGCAGCACCTAGGTCCCAACCCTTGTAAGAGCTTCCTCAAGCCTGCACCTGCAAGAGAGGGCTTCGATGTCAAATCTCAGCCATGTGTATGACAGTGACTACAAAGATGCCCTGTGCAGGGAGACCTCGGCTTCTCTCCTTCCTGCAGAATTTGGGAGACATTCTACAAAAGGTGCTCAGGCCTGATGTCCTGTTCCTTTTGGCCGGTGGTCAGTAGCCATGTGGGGGCTTCTTCCTGCCCCTCCTGCTCACAGCCCCCACCCCCTGGGGAGCTGCTGCCCAATGACCACTAGACACCCTGTCCAAGGGTTTATGAGGCTTGTTCCCAAATCTTCCCCAGGATGTGTCCAATCAACCCCAGCTCCTGAGAGTGGCAGGGAGGGGTGGGGATTTGCTCAGCAAGCTGAGCCTTAGCTTGCCCTCTACTTCTGTTCCCCCGACAGGAGTACCTGCAGTTACACCTGCCCTGGGCCAGTGCTCACCTGAGACCCCACCATCCAGCATCCCCTCAGGAATCCAGCCCCAGGGCACCTGCTTCTTCCCCTTTCTGCTCTTGTTTTGTTCTCCAGCTATGGAGAGGGGTGGCTGCCCCGGAAAGCCTTGCAGTATTAGAGCAGGAAGGGATCTTTAAGGTGATAGTAATAGTAGCTGTCATTTATGAAGCACCTACTACATGCCGGGTGTGTTAAGAATGTTGCTCTGGCTCCTCACAAGTGCTGGAGGGAGGCACTAGTGTAATCACCATGGTGGGGGCACAGGTTAGTGGTGGGCCTGTAGCTGAGTGGTGGGGGCACAGGCCTGACTGAAATCCCAGCTCTGCCTCTTACCCACTGGCGGGACCCAGGACTGCTTTCTGAATCCCTCTGTGTCTCCACTTCCTTGTTTGTAAGATGAGGAAGGTAATAATAGTGGCTGCCCCACAGGGAGGTGCCAAGTGTCTATGCAGGCCAAGTGCTTGATGGTGCCCTGAGCCCAAGCAGGTGGCACGAGGGTCCTGTCGTCCTGGAGGTCCCAGTGGCACAGTGATGATGGCAAGGCCGGGGCTGGGGCCCAGCTCTGTGTTTTACAAAGGAGGAAACACTGGGTGGTGGTGGGCGGGAGTCGGTGTCAGGGAGAGAGGATGCATCCACCATGGTCTTTTCTGACGAGCTCCGTCTAGGGCCCACCCTGGAAAACACACCTCTCTTTAGAACTGAAGGGATCTCTGGCAGGGCCCCTTCAACCTTCTCTGGGTGTTGCCGGCCGCTTGCGGGGCTAGGGCAGTACTAACACCTCTTCATGGCTCTTACCCTGTGTGTGCCCAGCGTGCCCCCCACCATCTTCTAGTGCCTGGCACTTCACAACCAGGGAGCACTTGCCACAGGGAATAAAAGCAATCAGCAGGTCCCTTCTCAACATAATGGACTCAGGTCTTTCAAGTCCTGATGGACTTTTAACCACTCTTTGCTGCCAGCGTATCCATTTGATTGAGAATATTCAAGATTTCCCTCATCCAGACTTCTCTCTCTCTGAGGCACCGCACCCCACCAAAGGAATTCATTGCATTTTCAAAAAGCACAAAAATGGAGATTCCTGCCTCGTTTCAACCCTGAATGTAACAAGGATCATTTCCATGGGAACCAGAAAAAAGGAAATGAAATAAGAACGAATATCTCGTTTATTTCCCTGCAGTTCCCCTCCCCTGCTCATCCAAGCCTCCCTCCTTCCAGATGAATAGGAACAGGTTACAGCTGACCCGGTTTCACTCCCAGCTTCAGAGGATGAATCACGGTGGGTTGGCCGACAAGGAAAGGGGCAAGCTGGGGCAGCGTGGAAGGCAGTGTTGTTTTCAGGAGGCCTAACCTCTGTGGCCACAGTCCCCATCAGCACCCCTTACCGCAGGCCAAGAGGCCTCCCACCCTCCAGAATGCGACTGCGGAGGGAGCCTCCAGTCCAGGAGCCTCCGGGAATCCTGGCGTGGGCTGAGGGCTGCAGCCGCCCTGGCCTGGGCATTGGGTGCCTGTTAGAGATCTTGCTTGCCGTGCTCTAAGGGGTCAGCCTGTGTCCATCCTGACTGGCCGCAGAGTCAGCGCAACCTGCCCTGGTGCTTGGTCCTAAGGTCAGCTCTGCTTCCCCCGAGTGGGGAGGGTTCCACGGTTTGCTTGGAGCAGGAGAGTTCCATGTCATTCAGATGAGCAGGTGGAAAGGTGGGCAGGAGAGCAGAGAAGAGACGCGGGAAGTGGGATGCAGAGAGGTGGGCGGAATCAACCAGGCCCAGGAAGAAGCCACCGTGCCCTGGGGAGGCAGCGGGGATGGAGGAGGAGGCTAGAGGCCCCGGGTTCTTGCCCTGCGGGCCGAGTGGGCGCCCAGGAGCATGGTGGGCGCCGGCCTCACTTGGACACCAGCACGCGGACAAACTCCTCGTAGTTCACCTGTCCGTCTCCATCCGTGTCCGCGGCCCGGATCATCTCGTCCACCTCCTCGTCGCTCAGCTTCTCCCCCAGCCGGGTCATGACGTGTCGCAGCTCCGCGGCGCTGACGAAGCCGTTGCCGTCCTTGTCGAACACGCGGAAGGCCTCGCGGATCTCCTCCTCGTTGTCCGTGTCCTTCATCTTCCTGGCCATCATGCCCAGGAACTCGGGGAAGTCCACGGTGCCGTTGCCGTCCCGGTCGATCTCGCTCATCATGTCCCGCAGCTCGGCCTCCGTGGGGTTCTGGCCCAGGGAGCGCATGACCGTGCCCAGCTCGCGGGTGGTGATGCAGCCGTCCCCGTCCTTGTCAAACAGGGAGAAGGCCTCCTTGAATTCTGTGATCTGCTCCTCTGTCAGCTGGTCGGCCATGCCAGCGGTGGGGGCGTGGGTGGCAGAAGAGGCCACGGCGGGGTCTCCCTCCCAGTGCCGGAGCCCGGCTGCTGTCCCAGCTCTGGGGTGGCAGGTGGAGATCCGGCGGCCGGCGGGCTGTCTCGCCCTGGCTTGAGTCGCTGGAGCTTAAGAAGCAGCAGAGTCCTCCCCCATCATTGGCAGACGCCCCTGCCCTGCGGTTGCCCGGGCCTGTCCTGTTTAGACAGGAGTCCAGGGCCTGCGAATTGAGCTGACGCCAGCACCTCTGTGCCTGCCTGCACCCGGACCCAGCAGAGCCACAGGGGCCCCGGAATCACACCTGCAGTCAGGGCGTGGTGGGCAAGCTTTGGAGCGATCCACGCTGGACTCCATCCTCCTGAATTCCCCTTTCTCTCCTCCCTCCCGATCTCCCACCTGCCCCCTGTCTCCCTCTCTATTAACTCCAGTGCCCTTTCTTCTCTTGAGTGGAGGGCTTTTTGCGGGATGAAAGGCAGATGGAAGAAACTTCCTTGCCTTTGGTTTCTAAAGCTTTATATAGCACCTGAGGGTTTTTGAAAGGTTTTTCCTTCAGGTAGAAGCAAGGAGTTTTCTTATCTTCAGAATGGACATGAATAGGGAGGGGTTTCCTCCAACCCATTCACTCATCCACCCTTTCACAGATATTTACTGAGTGCCTACTATGTGCAGTGTCACTCTGGAAGCTGGGAACACAGTGGGACCGGCAAGCCACCCCCAGTTCTCGTGAGGTTAACTAGCAAGACAGCTAGTTCGCAGGTAAACTAATCGAGGAATGCCAACAAGGTAACTAGGGATTGTTGATAAATGCTGACGGACATACAAGGTGGTGATGGACAGGACCCCGAGGTCACCTTTCGGCCTGGTCAAGGACAGACCCTCTGCTGAGAAGCAGCCGTCTAGGCTGGAGTGGGCATGGCGGGGCCAAGGGCTGGCAGATGATCAGTGGGGCTGCAGGCCCGTGAGGGAGGGGACAAGGAGGAGAGACAAAGGAGCCCTTGAAGGACTCAGTCAGGAAGTCCCACTTCATCGTCTGGTCCACAGTGCCCCAGGAGCTCCAGGGAGCACGGAGCTGGGGCTGAGGGGAGGGCCTCTCCAGGAGGAGACCCGCCCAGGGGGATGGTGGGGTGTTCACAGCACAGACTCGGCTCCTACTCCCAGGGGGCCTGGGGACATGACCCCCAAAGAGGCAGGAGCAGGCGCTTCACCTGTGGGAATCCAGGAAATCCACACTGGGGGGAGAAGCATGGGGCCCACTCTATTTTTTGCTGGGTGTGTGGGGGTGGGGCAGGGACCTGAATGGGAAAGAAAGTGTCCTTTTGAGGACCTGGACTTGCCGGGGAGAGACTATGGCAGGAGAAGGGCTTGGATATTCATTTTTTTTCTCTCTGGATTTCCTTCCCTTCTCTACTCAGGTAGAGGCAAGTCTGTCCTTCTGGTCTGGAGGGGTCTGTGGTAGGGGGAAAATTGAAGCCACCTGCAAGACACCTTCCTTCCTGCCTGAAGGCGCCCACAAAGCCTGGGTCCTCACCTTCCTTCCTGCCTGAAGGCGCCCACAAAGCCTGGGTCCTCCCCTTCCTGCCTGCCTGAAGGCGCCCACAAAGCCTGGATCCTGAGGGTTTGGGCAGGAGGAAGCAGGAAGGTTGAAGAATCCCTCCATCCCCATGGAATTCTTTCCTTTAGAAGAGAAGTGTGTGGACCCAGAGCAGCAGGGCTCAGGGACATGGCGGCCACAGGCAGTCTTGCCAAAGAGCCCTGGGCCCAGCAGTGGGTGGAGGGAACGAGGTGATGGGCATCTTGGAAGCCACGTGTGTGGGCAACACTTTGGTAACCAGGGCCCACCCTCCCCTTCTTTCCCTGCCCCAGAATGTTCGGCCTTGCCTGAGACCTCACACCCCAACAGCTCTAGGGCAGTGGGGAGTTGGGCTGGCCAGGACTCCCTGGGGTAGGAGAGGGGCTGATAATAAAGTTTACATTTAGAGAGAATAATGAAGCAGCGTCTCCATTTGCAGGCTGGGAGCATACCCTGGGCCCAGGTTACAGCTTTGTCCACAGGGGGCTGTGCAAGTAAGAGCGTGTGCTTTGTTCCTGGGAGTCCCACCCCTCCTCGAATATTCCGGAGAGCTCTTTTGTGGTGGGGAGACCCGGCAAAGGCTAGGCTGCACGCACAGCTTGCTCCAGGTCACCCTGTGAAAAACTCAGCTGGGGATCAAGGTCCGTTTTTCATTTTGGGTTTTCTTGGAGCTAATTCTGGGACATGGGGACCTTCTGTCACCTTCTGAGAGGGGCTTTTGATTGTACACTGGTGCCCGATGCCTGAGTATTAGAATTCACATCCCAAAAGCACTTTAAAAATATTTAAATATCTCCACTCTAGAGCACCCGAATATCCAACAATAGCAGGTGAGTAACAAATACCTGAACTTTCCTCCACACCGTGAAATAACACACACCCTTTAAAATGAGGATGAGGATATAGTGATGGAAAAGTCTCCAAGGCAAATTTTTTAAAAGCAGACAGAAAACTGTATGTGTGATACGATTTCATGTATTAAACATTTGTATATGTTTATTTATATACATTCACAGAAGAAAAGCCCAGATAATCATGTGCCAAACTCTTAATAGTGGATACTTTGGATAATAGGACTATAAGTGCTTTTACTTTTCTTATAAATATAGTATCTTTGCCCATTTAAAAATGCCTTACATTTGCCATATATCATTTCTATTATTAGGGGAAATGACTGAAGATTCAAAAACCATCCCTGACAAAAAATATTCCATACCTTACTAAACTCCCAATATTCTTTCTCTTTCTCTGAGGTTAGGTAATGTGGAGGGCCTGGTAATATGGTCAACTTTATATCTCTCAGAGATATGAGACTGTGGTGATAGCTATTATTATGTATAGAAAAGTAGAATAATTAATAACCAATAAGCACTCCCCCTATTTGACTGCCAGAGTGACAATCTAGTGGGAAAGAGGCTTCTAGGAGGCATTTTTCTTCTACTTTACCTGCCCAGGGACTGGAGGGACATCTTCATGAAGGAATACAGCGGCAGTCACAGGAGGCAGGAGCACCGAGGGACACTGGCATGTGGCCGACACAGTCTCCTGGAGAGCCCGAGACGGTGCCCTGAGACAGTGCCCTGATAGACAAGGACAGGAATACGTTCATACCTCCGGCCCACTTGACCAAGGACCAGGATGAGAGGCCAACAGGTACCTGCTGGTTTCTGGGTCATGGCTCTGTGGCTCAAACATTAGCTTTTACCTAAATGTCTTTCTCAAAAAGGCACATTGAAAGAGGATTTAGTGCCAGGTGCAGTGGCTCACGCCTGTAATCCCACCATTTTGGGAGGCCGAGGCGGGTGGATCACTTGAGGTCAGGAGTTCGATACCAGCCTGGCCAATGTAGTGAAACCGCTACTAAAAGTACAACAATTAGCTGAGCATGGTGGCTGGTGCCTGTAATCCCAGTTACGCAGGAGGCTGAGGCAGGAGAATTGCTTGAATCAGGGAGGTGGAGGTTGCAGTGAGCCAAGATTGTGCAACTGCACTCTAGCCTGGGAGACAGAGCAAGACCCCGTCTCAGAAAAAAAAACCAAAAACAGGCCGGGCACGGTGGCTCAAGCCTGTAATCCCAGCACTTTGGGAGGCCGAGACGGGTGGATCACGAGGTCAGGAGATTGAGACCATCCTGGCTAACATGGTGAAACCCTGTCTCTACTAAAAAAACCAAAAAACTAGCCAGGCGAGGTGGCGGGCGCCTGTAGTCCCAGCTACTCGGGAGGCTGAGGCAGGAGAATGGCGTGAACCCAGGAGGCGGAGCTTGCAGTGAGCTGAGATCCGGCCACTGCACTCCAGCCTGGGCGACAGAGCGAGACTCCATCTCAAAAAAAAAAAGAAAAAAAAAAAAACAAAAACAAACAAACAAACAAAAAACAGGAAAAAAAGAAGACTCAGGATTTTAGACAGCGTTGCTTAGTACACAGTGACTCACAGGACCGCCTCATGATGGGCCAGACTGTTGCAACTCGCTGGTTGGGAAACTGTGACGGAGGGAATGTTTTCTATTTTCTGTTTAACTCTCTCCCTGCAGCCTCTCACCCCAATATAGCAACTCCTTTCCCTACAGAATAGATATTGTTTTGGTCTCAGGATCCATTAAAACATTTAAAAATTATTGGGGACTCCAAAGGGCTCGTGTTGATGTGGGGTGTATATATATATATATCAATATTTACTGTGTTCACAACTAAAACCAATAAATATTTAAATATTTAAGTATATTTTTATATATTTATAACTTAATAGAAATAAACCCATTACTTGTTCACATAAAAACATATTTTTCAGCAATTTTATTACTGGGAACGTACCCAAAGGAATATAAATTGCTTTGTTATAAAGACACATGCACACGTATGTTCATTGTGGCACTATTCATAATAACAGTCATGGAATTAACCTAAAGGCCCATCAATGATAGACTGGATAAAGAAAGTGTGGTACAAATATACCATGGAATACTAGGCAGCCATAAGAAAGAACGAGATCATGTCCTTTGCAGGGACATGGATGGAGCTGGGGGCCATTATTCTTTCAAACTAATGCAGGAACAGAAAACCAGATACTGCCTGTTCTCACTTACAAGTGGGAGTTAAATGATGAAAACACATGGACACACAGAGGGGACCAACACACACTGGGTCTTAGGGTGGAGGGTGGGAGGAGTGAGAGGATCAGGAAAAATGGCTAATGGTACTAGCCAGTAATACTTGGGTGATGAAATAATCTTTACAACAAACTCCCAAGATGCAAGTTTACCTATGCAGCAAACCTGCACTTGTGCCCCTCAACTGAAAATACAAATTAAAGAAAAACAACATTTTTAAATGAAAAATAACTATTTTCCAAGACAAGGAATAGGGAGAAGAGTGGCACTTTACAAAATAGTTTTGCAAATATCTTTTATGCTTGGCTTTCCAGAAGCAAATCCGCATCTACGCTCAATCTGTGGCAAAATGTTTTGGAGCATATGATTATCCAGCCTCATACAGGTATGCAGCTGGGGAAGGAGGGAGCATTCGAATAGTCTTTTCAAAAAATTGTGGATATTCTTCTTTGATATTACATCAACATTTGACAAGTGGTAGTTTCTGAAAGGTGAGTTGCAATGTGGAATCTGAGGCCATATCAGAGACCTTTTCATACCATTAAATGAAAATCCACTGGTCTCTTTTGCCCTTTGAACAGATCTGTTACCCATGCATGGTTTTGTAACGCCATGCATTGGTCACTTGGAAAATACTGGTTCACTGGTTGAACAATTACATACGTAACGGTTAAAAATCACATTCATTAGGTCAGGTGTGGTGGCTCACACCTGTGATCTCAGCACTTTAGGAGGCCGAGGTGGGAGGATTGCTTGAATCCAGGAGTTCAAGACCAGCCTGGGTGACATAGTGAGACCTCGTCTCTACAAAAAATTGAAAAATTAGCTGGGTGTGGTGGTGTGTGCCTGTAGTCCCAGCTACTTGGGAGGCTGAGGTAGGAGGAGGATTGCTTGATTGTGGGAGAGAGATCGAGCCTGCAGTGAGCTGTGATCATGGCATTGAACTCCAGCCTGGGTGACAGAGTGAGACCCTGTCTCAAAAAAAATCACATTCATTAATGTCACCACCAATCTCATTAGAAAACTTCTAGGTACTGGAGAGGCTCAAGTTCACAGTGACAAATACAAAATTTCAAAAATTCCAATTTTCATTCAGAAGCTCAAAAATTTTTAATGGCCAACAAATACCATCAGTTGTTTTCCTTGAGGTGACAGGCTCACTTCATCCATTCTCCAGAAAATGTCTGCCAAATATTAGGTCTGAGTGATCATGGATTGTCCATCAGCTGTTCTTTCCAACAAAAATGATGTTCCATGAAAAAAGCTTACCTTGCTGCTCATTTAATCAATCACACAATGCTTTCCTCATGATAATCATCACATTTCAATATCAGCAGACTATTACAAATGTACAAGTAAGCTTTGAAATTTAATAAAAATAATTCTGCTGCTCCAAGGGTATTTTTAAGTGCAACCAGCTCTTTTGTTTGTTTGTTTATTTAGCGAGACAACGTGGCAGGGGAGAGTGTCATGATGCCTAGCACACAGTTCCTAATTCATGCTAAGGCACTGGTTTTACTCCTGTTGCTTTTGATCTCAGCGCAAATATCAACACAGTGAAAAGGGCAAAAAACGTTGGTATTACTGTGAAAATAGTTTTGACCTCCCAGGCCCTCAGGAAGGGTCTTGGAACACCCTGTTCCCGAGTAGATCCATGGACAGGCTTTGGGAGCCAGGTGCCTGGAGTGCTGGGACTCAGGAGTGTGAACTGGGTGTAGAATTCCCCAGGCTGCAGCCGTCAGGTAAAGACTCTGGAATTGTGGTGGGACGGTGCTGGCCCTGCAGAGAATAGAATTAACGAAGAACCCAATAGATACAGATCGAAGGGACCTGCCCCCCACCCCCGCCTGCCACACACACACCAACTGCAGCTGCTTTCTTTGAAAACTAGAAATCCTAAAGCCAGAAGGCCCAAGGTGATTTGCTTTTCCCCCTGAAGTGGTATTGTAACAGCCTTTGTCAAGAATAATTTGTTAAGTAGCCTTTTAAATGTGCCTCTCCTGCTGGGTGCTATAAAGATATGAAGATTCGCCAATCTGTAGCCATTCCAGTGACCCTGCTGGAATGGGTGTGGCTGAGTGGTTCTGAACTCTCTTTTCCTTGATAAAGCCATCCACCAGCCCTAACATTTGCTCATCAACTTCCTTCCTCCCCAGTGTAATTATTAGCACTTTTATGTAACTGAACCCAGCTTCGGCTGCTCACCACTTGAAAGCTGGACTCAAGAGACAAGGGTTGGCGGGAGGAAAAGCAGGTTTATCTGGAGAGTCAGCAAATAAAGGAGATGGTGGTGAGCTAGTGTTCTAAACCTTTATACCATCTCAAAAATTTCAGGCTGGTCAGGGTTTTTTTTTTTTGTTTTTTTTTTTTTTCATGGGAGTGGGATATGGTAAAGAAGGGAGGATTAGCATCAAGAGGTGATCGAGGACTGCAGATATCTGGGTGCCCCTGTGGGTCCGAGGAGTTTGGAAACTTCTTTGTCCTTGGTGAGGTCACAGGGCACCCGTAAATCTTTAACAAAACATAGTTAATTGTTTATATGCTTTACCTTTAATCTCAGAGTGCGTTTCAAAAACTACATGATTTCTGTGTTTATGTATTATCTCAGTGCTCTAAAATTATCCTAGCATCCATGCAGGAATGGGTAAAGGCCCCTTAAACAAAAATAGAGTTAGTTATGTTAGTTCTTTTACTGTTTCACGGTTACATTTATAATGTCAGACATGGATTTGCTTACTATCCATTGAGCAATTACTATCCTTTGTGTTATGTCTCCATGTCACAGACGATGAATACAAATTAAAGTTGGACAACTAGCAAGTTTAGAACTTGGACTGGGACCTAGATCTTCCAATTCCTACAGCTAGCCTCCCTTTCCATTTTCTCTGTGGTCATCACTAATGCAGTTTTTGACCCTCTTGTCCAGAAGCTGCCAAACAGACAACAGAAGCCAGGACTGGCCCTGCCTTAGATGGCTTTCAGTGCAGGAAAGTATCAAGACAGGCTTCTTCGTAGGGTACGAATCTCTCCACCTTTTCTGCTAAGCACCTCATGCATGCAGCTGCCAATCTAACACCTCCATTTGCATGTTTAATCACCATCTCAGGCTAATGTGATCAAGCAGACTTCTTGGCCTTCATCCCTGCCTCCTCTAGTCTTCTCATCTCTCCCTCTCTTTTTGAGACAGAGTTTGGCTCTGTCGCCCAGGCTGGAGTGCAGGGGCGCCATTTTGGCTCACAGTAACCTCTGCCTCCTGGGCTCAAGCCATCCTCCCAACGCAGCCTCCTGAGTAGCTGGGTCTTCCCATCTCTTTAAAAAACGATTCATTCAATTGTTCAGAACAAAACCGTAGAGTCATATTTAATTCATCCCTTCTTCTTGCACTTCTAAGCCAATCATTCAGCTCTACTTTGAAAATGTTTCTTTACTCATCCACTGCACCAAGCCACCATCACCTCGAGGCAGGAATATTCAATGGCCTCATAAGTGGTCTCCCTATTTATGTTATATTCAATGCATGTCTTTTCTTACTCAAAATTCTAGAAAGACCTCTCCTCACCATCCATGATTGTTTCCCACCTTCCTCGCTGTGATCCCATCGTTGACCACTCAAGACTATGTTCCAGCCTACTTTCTGCTCCTTGAACAACACCCTTAGTGTGATTCCCACTTTTGTGACTTCGCATGAGTCCCCTGTCTGCCTGGACACTCTGCCCTCCTGGACACTCTGCCCCCAACCTTGAAGTGCTGACCCTTCCCTGCCACTCAGTTGAAAGTCAAATTCCATTTCCTTGTGAGGGCGTCCCTGAATACCCACTTTTAATTAACTCTCTGCCTCCTCCCATCACTTCTGTTTTACCCTCTCTTTTGGTTTCTTCCCATCTTAGTTTCACAAGAGCCAGGGCTGTTTCTGACTTCTTTCCCTGTCAGGCCTCCTCAGATAGGACAGGTCCTCTGCCTCACCAACTTCAATCAGTATTTGCTAAGTAAACAGAGCACAAGAGGATCATGTTGTCACCAAAGAGCAGCTCTGCCTCCAATGGCACAAGGATTGTTGGAACCTCATCCTTCCTTCAAGTTCTGGTTCAAAAAATTCCATGCTATCCCTCAAACAGCCTTGCCCAAGTGCCTGTTTTATTTGCCTGTGTTGTCTGTTATTTCTTCCCCACTGTCCTCATTTGCCATGTGGCTCAGTGGCAGCTGGAGACCTCCATGCTGGCCCCTGGGAGCAGCTGCTAAGACTTGGCGCCTCAGGACACCTTGGTACCTGTGGACATCGACCACCAGGCTTCTCCTCTGTTCGTGTCTCTGCAAGAATGAGAACCTGCCCCCATACCATTTGTGTTGTGTGGGCCTCAGGAGGCATGGACTCACACACCCAGCTTCCTGCAAGCCCTCTGGTGCATTTCAGTGTTCACCCCCAGCTGTCTATTACGGCCACCACCCAGGGCCTCTGGTGCAGGCTCCTTAGAGAGAGGCCAGGAAACTGCTGAAGTGGTACGTGCCAGCAAGTCTCAGAGGGAGAGAGGACTTCTCTCCTTAGTAAAGAACCCGTGGAGGTCAGGAAGACAGTCCAGACTCAAAGCCGAATTTGAAAGTTAAGCTGACGGCCCAACTAAGGCAGATTGGAGGAGCCAGGTGGAAAGAGGATGTGGGAGATTCAGGAAAGAGGTGGAAGGAGAAGCCTGGAAGGGTGGCCCCGCTCCTGCAGCATGGCCAGCAGCGCTTCATCAGGACCTCGACCTTCACCCACTGGCAGGAGCGTGTTCCTCACATGACTTGTAGGATCACCATGGAAACACACAAATGGAAGAATTAAAAAATACCTGCTAGGAGCCCCCGCGCTCCCCACAACTCATCACAGAGCAAACTCCTTGGCTACTTCTTTTCTTGGGCTGTCTTTTCATTTGGCCTGTTTGCCTGCCTGGACTTTGGGGTCTTTGTTCCCAGCATCCAAACTTCCTACCAGCGACTTTCCATCATGAGCTCCCTTCCAGTCTTCTGGAAATTGTCAGATGTGCCTGGATTTGTAGGGCCTGCACAAGATATGTTGTCAATCTGGGATTTTTGCAGTTCACACTCCAATGTGCAACAGCAACCAAATGGAGATGGAGGACGTGAAGATGAGCTACCGGAGATGCTGATGAAACGTGTATGAGGACGGCAATGCTATCTGTGTCCTGCCCGTGGAATTGACCAGATACTGCAGCTTCCTTTTGCTTCCCAAGGCCCGAATTGACCTGAAAATTGATATGCTTTGCTCTATACTCCATCTCCCATTGACCATGGGGTGAAAGCACCCTTTCTCAGTCAGCCTCACTGCCTCCCCACAGATGGAGGGATTTCCTGCGGGACCATGGGCCCTGGGCCTTCCTTTCCTACCGTCTCTTGAAAGCCTCCTCCAGATGTGCTGCCTGGCTCAGCTCTTTGGGTGACTTTCGTTCTGTCTCAGGTGACTCATTAAGATTCACACAGGGCTGTGTCCCGGGCTGGGCTGGAGTTGACATTCGGGGAGGAGACCACTGTTCTGGAACAGAGCAGCGATTGGTTTAATTGAAATCTGATAGATCATCATGTGAAAAGCTGGCATGTAAGCATGCTCCCCGAAGCCTGCAGGGCCCTGCGCGGCCTCTTGCCTGGTCATCACATACAGGCGGTCCTCTTGCATGGTTGGGGGCCTCACCTGCACCACGGGCCTCCAAGCCAAACAATGGGATTGTACGGAGACCATCCTGGGCAGGTCCCCACGTCAGGTCTTGCAGTTTGCAGCAGGTAGCCCTGGGCTATCCTGCCATGCAAGAGCTGCCTTCTCAGCACAATGGAGTTCTACGGCTGCCTCGGCTGCAGAGGTCAGATCTGGAGCCTTGCTGAGCACCTCCATGGATGCATTTCACAAAGGGCCGAGTAAGAGGCATTAACGTGGCCTGACAGCAAGTGGGATTAAACCAGGATTAAATGATCAGCCCTAAACCAATGCAGACCAGTAATAGGTCTCATGATAAAAGCAGCCAAATACTAAAAAAAAAAAAAAAAAAATCTATTCTTGGACTTGTTACTTTCCTGGGGAGAGGGTTATTTCTTGTGAAATATGCAGGGATTGGAGCTTTCCCCAGCAGCTCACAGTGAGCTCACTCACTGCCCTGCCTGTGCTGGGGGGTGGTGGGTGGTGAGAGGTGCAAGTGAAGGGCCTGGACAGAGGCAGAGGGAGGAGAGGGGACGGGGAGATGGGGAGGGAGAATGGGGGATTCACTCTGGGAGAGCTTCATTTGTATGATCCACTGACCTTTCAAACCTGATGCTTGATGTTTTGAAAAAAATGACAGAAAATATGGGCCAGGCGCTGTGGCTCACGCCTGTAATCCCAGCACTTTGGGAGGCTAAGGCAGGTGGATCACGAGGTCAGGAGTTCAAGACCAGCTGGCCAACATAGTGAAAGCCTGTTTCTACTAAAAATACAAAAATTAGCCAGGTGTGATGGCCCATCCCTCTAATCCCAGCTACTTGGGAGGCTGAGGCATGAGAATTGCTTGAATCTAGGAGGCAGAGATTGCAGTGAGCCGAGATGGTGCCTCTGCACTCCAGGCGCTGGATGACAGAGCGGGGCTCTGTCTCAAAAAAAAAAAAAAGGAAGTAGGAGGATGTCATTGAGGGGCTTAGCCACATGCTACAGAGCTTTTTATACCAAGATGCATTTGATGATTAGCTAAGTAGGACAATTTGTTACTTTAAGCCTCTACAACCAAAGGGGCAAGATAATTATCTCCCAGAGAACAAGCTGATCTTCCTTGAAGGATAAGGAGTTTCCCAAGCAGCAGGAAGAGCTTCTGTTCCCAATTCCAGCCTTTGAAGTTTATGCTTCAGAAGCAAACCTTAGCATTTAATACAGGAAGGCGTGCACGTGCGTGTGCATGAGTTTGTACCCACACATGTGACTCAAGCATCCCTGTGACAATGGGTTGCCTGCGGGTAAGTGTGGGATGTGTGGAGAAGGTAGGAGGGTTTAGGGCGTGGGCTCAGTACCCTGATGAGAGATTTAAAGCAGGCAAAGGGATTCAGCAAAATGCAGCTCCCATTTCACCATTTCTTCAGACCCTGCCTTAGTTATTTACTGCTGTGGTTTTAAACTCTGCTCTTCGAAACCGTTGAGTTCTGCAGAGATCCTTAGAGAGGTGCGTGGGGGCGAGGGAAGGTGAGGGGCAGGAGCCCAGCCACCTGGCCGCCTTCCTTTCCCCACCTCTGCTTTCAACTGTTTCATATGCATCATGCAAATCACAGCTTTCATGGCTCAGGTCCTCAAGTGTACAATGGGCATCATGGCAGCGTCCAGGTCAGAGGGTGACCAGAGTGACATGAATTAAGACATGAGAGGACTCCAAAGAGTGGTCAGGCCTCTGACGTCCTAAGAGCTCCATAAATAGTCACTATCATTTTGTGTTACTGGGGGATACACTTTTCATTTGGAAGATGACTTCCATGGGGCCCCACCCCTCGTGACCCCGTCTCACCTGCTGCAAATACCATCCCATGGAGGGGCAGGACTTGAGCCTATGAATTTGAGGGGGACACGGTTCAGTCCAAACCTCTTGGTGTTTCTGTGTATCCATTTCTGCATGTGTAAAATGAAGAGAACAGACAGCTTCTGACCTCATCTCTAAAGGGGCACGAAGGAGGCAGAAAGGCCCTCGCCTGAGACTGAGCAAGTCTGCCAGCGCAAGGCTGGATTTGCTGCTTCCGCGCAGGGAGGCCCTGGGAAGGGTGGCAGGTGCCCACGGTGAGGAAGGGGTAGGAGTGAGGGGTGGGTATCCCAAGAGAACTCAGTAAAGAAGGCCATTAGAGAGGAAATGAGGGAAATGAGGTATGCGAAGCTCTGAGCTTTTTCTCCCTAGTTTGGCTGAGGACACACCACGGGTGAGTATCTACCGCGAGGGGAGCTTGGTAGAGAACTGGAGGCAAGAAGGGAGGAAACAAGAAGGAACGGGGAGGAGAAAGGGCTTCTCTGGGGCCGCTTGCTTTTCCCAGATTCTCCTGCCATTCCTGGCTCCAGGGAGTCCTGAAGGAATGACGGTTAGGGCGGAGAATCCTGCAGAGGAAAGAAGAGAACGGATGGACGAGAGCTCACACACGGCTTCCTGGAGGGGAGCGGGGAGCAGGGGCTCTGAGGTTGCATGTCGCAGGCTCCAGGGAAGGAAGCTCTCCATGGGAACCTTCTTATGAATTCCACCGAGGTGCGTCCGGCACAGACCTGAAGGCAGCACATTTGTGGAAATGAGGTTTGACGTGCATTTCGGATCCCCAGAGAAGGTGGACTCTGTTTTGGAGAATGGACCAGTACAGAAAAAAAAAAAAAGGACTTTAAATGCTGGCAGAACTTTGAATTCCACTCATTCATGCATTCATTCGTTCATTCAGCCATCCATCCTTTCCTTATCATTCATCAAATTGGCGCTCACTAAGAGTCCACTTTGTGTCAGTGCTCTGCCTGGCCCGAGGACCTCAGGGTGGTTTCAGCAAAGTTCCGCCGCCAAGGAGCTCACAGGTCGTGTTTCTTGCCAGGCCCCAGACATTCTTGCGTGGAGCCCGAGGAGGTTCTGTGTGAGATCTCAGCCTGAGGGAAGACACAGGCGGAGGCCCGGGGTTTGTCCAATCACACCCCTGATGGTGAGAGACGGGCGGGGTGCAGGGGGTGCCTGAGGCCCACTCCCAGCTGGACGCCTGCCTCCCACCCCGCGTGTCCTTTCCCAGACCCCAAAGCTTCCTGCCTGGTCTCAGTTCTTAGGCGAAGAGGGATTAGAAACTGTAACAGGTGTTTCTGCTAATGGGACGTGGCAGAGCAGCATTTGCGGGTTCTCTGTCACCCCGTGAGATGTCCCAGCAGGAAGCCTGGTGTGTCTCCACTGAGAGCTCCACGGAGCAGCGTTGGCTCCCTGAGAAGTCGAGGCGTGAGCAGTAGCGGCCTTCCCTTTGCAGAGAGAAGGCTCGGTGGGAGAAGACCCTGGTGCCATCTTCATCGGAGGTGGAAAGGAAGCCGTATGACAGGAGAAGGAACCAGGTTTGGGGCTCAAAGTGCGGGCCACTGGGAAAAAGAGCTGCCCCGAGTTGCCAAACTCTGGATCCCATATGGATAAACTATGCCCTGAGGAAGGAATCTCAGACGCATCTTAGGAGAAAATGTTCTAGCTTGGGAAACAAACACAACAGGAAGGTGAATCCAAATATTTCAAGTGGGTTTAAAGGACTGGAGTTCTAAGCGCTGCTTTGACTGTAAGTGATCACACCCCGGAATGTGCTGAAGAAAGGAAAACAGGCCAGTATCCACGAGGACTATGGGCAAGGAAAACGCGAGTGTGCGATGTGTCAAAGCGAGACATATGTGTATAGTAATAGAATCAAGTAATAGATAGTAATAGAATCCAGCTGATGTATTTGGCAGGGGCCGCAGGAGGATGAGGCAGCTCCCATCAGAATAGAAAGATATTAATACGGTAACAAAAGGGGGGCTCGAGGAAACGCAGCTCTCTTTTTCAGATGCCAGAAAGTAGTCAGACATGCTAAGAACAAAACAAACACAAACAAAAACCGGCAAAGAAAGCTCTTCGAGAAGAGTAAGGCTAGTGATCTTCGGGAATCAAATCATTATTTCCACACGTGTCACAGGGAACACAGACATTAAAACACAAAGGAGAAACTTAAAAGAAAGTAGGAGGGAGAAGTCAAAACTCAAGTAAAGAGATTTTTAACGTAGAGAAGCCGAGTTACCAAGGAAGAGAGAAGGCCAAGCCAGCTTGTCGCAGAATGTTCCGGAAGATAAGATAATGATAGGCTTACATAAATAGAGACTGACCAAGATGATAGTGAGTTCTTGGTGAAATTGCTTCCAAGGATTTTATACAAGTGTATTTCATAGAAATGTACAGTAACCAGATGACCGCATTAGAATTTTAAAACTGCCAGGCGTGGTGGCTCATGCATGTAATTCCAACACTTTGGGAGGCTGAGGCGGGCAGACCACTTGAGGTCAGGAGTTTGAGACCAGCCTGACCAACATGATAAAACCCTGTCTCTATTAAAAATACAAAAATTAGCAGGGTGTGGTGGCATGTACCTGTAATCCCAGCCACTCGGGAGGCTGAGGCAGGAGCATCGCTTGAACCTGAGAGGTTGCAGTGAACCGAGATCGTGCCACTGCACTCCAGTCTGACTCCATCTCAAATAAAATAAAATAAAATAAAAATTTAAAACTGACTCATGCGGTTAAGTGTGTTTCCAAAGGACATAATTGGTGGGAGGCAGAGCCAGGCCTGAATTGACACCTCTTTCTGGCACGGCCAGTGCTCTTTCTCCCACTCCCTGCCACCTCCGCAGGCCCCTGCCCGTGCTAGGCCTGGTGAAACTGTGAATGTGCTTCTCCACTTGGGGGTGTGGGACAACGCTGGGGCCTTGGGCTGGGCTTCTGTGCTAGAAAGCCTTGCCGTCGAGCCAGGGGCTGCTGGAGCTGAGTTTTGTCTTCGATGACTTATGAAGGAAAGATGAAGCCATCAGATAATGAGCAGACGCTATGGTGCCCTGGATAAGAGCCTGGGTTCTGGCATCAGGCAAACCTAGATTTGCATTTCTACCTCTTTGATGAACTGGTTTTGGGACCTCACTAAGCCTCAATTGCTTCATCTGCTTACTCTTATTTTAATAACAATAAAATGAGAGGAAGAATGAGGTCATGCATCAAAGCCCTTAGCACAGCGCCTGGCACATAGAAAGGGCAGGTGCACATTGCCTGTCCTCCTCAGGAAACCGGGGCAGCGGTGGCTTCGATGTGGTTCTGCCCAGTTTGGGCACCGAGGTGTGGCCAGGCTGCAATGGATGTTGAAGTAAAGGATAAAGCTGGTGGCAGCTGACTTTACTAAGCCCTGGTGGAGGGGATTCTCGGAAACCCCACCGCAGAGGGTGGCACGAACTCCAGGGCTGGGGTACACACAGCACAGAGTTGTTCTGTGTCTGGGGAACTTGAGGACATCATATCAATGTCCCGCCCTCATGAACTCGTTATGAACTAGTGACTTCTCATGAACCGGCAAAAGCCAATTCGAAGCTCCAGAACAGGGAAGAAGCAACTTCCTGAGAGAAGGAAGCAGGAAGGAGAAACAGCCCCGGTGCTAGGAAAGCCGTGGTTGACTGAACCAGACTGTGGGAAGGAGAGGGAAGGCAAGCTACAGTGGTGCAGAAAGGGCTGTGGGCATCTTATCCCAAGGGAGGAGGGAGGAGGAGACCCAGGACGTCCCAGCCTCTGGGCCAGCAGAAATGCCAGCGCTTCTTAAATGTCACCCAGTTGAGGAGAAGGGGGTGTGGGAGCACAGCCTGTCTTAGAAAAGAACAGAAAGAGTGAAACTGGTGTTGGGGGTGAGTGGCGGAGGACACCTGGGTTGATAAGAAAGTGGGATATAGCAGCTGGGGAAGATTTAGTGCTGGAAAAGAACAGCAAATATGTGTGTATCTTTTACAATTAAACCTCCACCCAAGAGCCGGGGGATCCAAGAAGAGACCTGAAAACATATTTGTGGAGAAGGCGTAGAGTCCTCGGAAGTGGGGTTTTAAAGATGTCCAAGTCCAGTGGGGTGGACCCTGGGTAATGGTCGGGGTGGGCGGGAAAGAGGCGCCCAAGGAGCCGTCAACCCCTAGTTGGGATCAGGAGCCAGATGCGCCTGAGGAAGCGCCTGGACCCATGGCAGCCGGTGTGGGACGAACACCACATGAGTCTCGGGCATGTATTTTGATTTCAGCCTCCCTTATGAGGGGCAGCTCCTTCTTTTCATTCCCTGGCTTCCCTGGCTCTGAAATGGGGGTTCACCCTGAGGCTGCCCTGGGCCTGGCTGCAGGCACAGGAGGAAAGGCTTGTGAATGGCTGGTGGGCGTGTCCACGCCAGCCGAGGGCATGTTTACCTGGAAGCATATTTCTTCTCCTCAAGCCACTCACTGCACACTCAGAAAATCCCAGGACCAAAGAAAGGGTCAAAGGTTTCCACAGGCCACTGGCACTGAGCTCTGGGCAAATGCAGACACTGAGCCGAGAGGAGGAGCGGGACTGGGTCTCCTGCCTGGAAGCCCTGGTTTGCCCCGCTGCCCTTTCCCTGCTTCTGAGCCCAGAGCCAGCATCTGCCAACCAGTCCACATGCACTGGACCCTGCGAGGCTGGGCCTCGGGTGAAGGGCGGCTCCACCAGGGGCCCCGTGAGGTTACTCAGTCAGCGTGCCTGACTCCTCAAAGTGTTGTCTGTGACCAGCCCCGACCAGTTCAAGGGTGGCAGGGAGAGCACCCCTGCATTGCGGCTGGACCTCAGCCCAGTAGGTGGGGGAGGCAACAGGTACACAGGCATCCCCCTGGGAGGTCGGGGCAAAGTGCTGTGGGTGCAGGAGGGCAATCGTGGCCCGCGGGAGGGCAGAGCTGCTTTAGGGGGCTGCTTGCATCTGGATGGCTTGAGACGGGTGTGGTAAGGGGGTCCTGGGAGGACAGGGTGCAGTGTGGGGAGGCCTGGAGAGGGAGGCTGGGTGGGAGGGCAGAAGGGTGGTTTGGGGAGGGGATCTTCCTGCCCTCAGTCCCCCTGGCCATTGCAGGCTTCACCTCCACCAGTGGCCTCCTGTGGGACCCAAATTCATTTCCACTATAGACACGGGGTCAGACTTGCTGGTAGCCCAGGTTCCTGTCTCTGGGCTCCCCTCCACGGAGCCTGTATGGGCAGGTCACTCCTGTCCTTTTCTCCCTCTTCCTTCTCTGGGGCAGCCCTGCTCTCCTCCCAGGACACAGTCCCACCCAGGGCACCCTGCAGCTGAGCTTGGTGCCGGGACCTGCTCTGGCCTGGAGGGGATGCACAACAATCCCTGCAGACGGGCTGGCTCCCACAGGACAGGTTTCCCTTGGAAAGAGCTCTTAAGAGCGGGGAGCGGCCAACCGTCCCCTGGAACTACGCCGAGGACCCTGTCGAGGGGACTGAGCCTGTGAGGTCAGTAGGAGTGGAGTGTAGGCACTGGGCTGCTGTCAGGCCAGAGGGAGGAGGCAGCTCTCCCAGGCTCACTGCTCTGCTGAGTCAAAGCCAGTGCCCTTCCTGTCTCTGCCAGCCCCATGTGTCCAACAGCAAGCGCAGAGTAGAGCAAGTGCCAGGGGGATAGGACACCGTCTGGCCAGCCCTGTCCTCCACAGTTGGCCCTATGGTCCTGCATGGCGCCCGCCTCCTTTCCTCTCTGACCACAAACTCACATCTCTCTTGCTTTCCTGGCCCCTCTTGGACCCCAGGGCCGTTGTCTCCTTGCTTGGCACCATCCGGGTATGAAGAGCCATGGCACGGAGGCGTTGCTTCCCAAAAGCCTCTGAGCGGCCACCCACTTACTGGATGGGCCACTGGCCAGGCACCCGCAGCTGCTGGTGGGACGTGGGGTCTCAAGAGGGTAGAACTCACAATGGGAGGGAAGACTGGTCCCTTGCCTTTGTAGGGTGCCTTGCAGGCTACAGGCACTTTCCCATTCGCTTCTTGCAGCAGCCCCATAGCAGGAAGAGGCAGGGATTCCTGACCTCCTCTACAGTGGATGCAACCAGAGCTCCTAAGCCGAGGGCCTCCTTGTCTCCAGCTCTCCCTGGGATGGGCCCTACACGGGAGCCTGAGGTGGGAGGATTGCTTGAGCCCGGGAGGCACAGGTTGCAGTGAGCCAAGATTGTGCCACTGCACTCCAGCTGGGGCGATAGAGCAAGACACTGTATCAAAAAAAAAAAAAGGAAAAATAAAAATAAAAATAAATAGGAAATACTTAATAAAACAAAGGTCCTTTAAAAATGTTTTATCCAGTTTCTTGTATATACACACACACACACACACAATGGCCATATCATTCAGCCTTTTTCATCTTTTCATGCCCTTTTCTGCATATTGGTGTCTCTGCAACCCATATTAATATCCTAGATTTTTGTTTATACATGTATAATCCTGTTACTCGTTGTAACACATGACACATTGCCAGATTGCTTAGAATAAAGCTGTCACATTTGACCTTTTCACCAGCAATGTGGAATGATAACAATTTCTTCACATCTTCTCTAGAAGTAGGTATTTTAATTAATTCAATTTTTGCCAACTAGATTGGGCATGAAATGATGCCTCATTATTATTTTAATTTGCACTTCCTCCTCTACTGCCGAATTTTAGCATCTTTTACTGTTTCTTGGTCATTTGAATTTGCTGTCCTGTGAACTGGCTCTTTATATCCTTGGCTTATTTTTCTATTGAATTGTTATTGTTGTAGTTTTAACAATTTTAGAGCTCTTTATATATAAAATCATTTGTATATTTATCATTTCCCCCAAGATCCATCATTTTGCTTTATCTAGATATAGTCTTTTTTTGCTGCTCATACAAAAGTTTTAACCTTTTTTATAGGTAGTCAAATACATCTACCTTTTCTTTGAGAACTTCTGGGTTTCCAGGATTATTCAAATATACTTCTCTCTCGCCTCTCACTTTGCACATCCATCTACTTGCATTTAGTTGTTTAGGTCTAAACTTCCCCAATGGGTTTTTGTATATATGTGTGTTATAGCAATGAACAGGATCATGATAATCCCTGATCTTGTCCAGCGTTCAGGCTCATGGCAATCTTCACGCTTCAGAATATGGTCCTGAATCCGGAAATACACTGGCAGTCCTGAGCACCACCCTCAGAACCATTGCTTTATTACTGATTTTAGACGAAAGCTGCTGATATGTTTTCCTGACAACCGAGTTATGCCTTAAGTTCTGCCAGTAGTAGCTGTGAAATGAAGAGGAGCTCAGGAGGCGCTGAGAAGACCCACGGGAGAGGGAGAGGGACCACTTACCCCACGACAGCAGGTGGGAAGGATCACCTGGGAAATTGCCGCGAACCAGGAGTGTGTCACGCATGGCAGACGCCACGCAAACCTCTGTGCAGTGAATGGAGGGCCCCGTGCATCATTTTAAACCACTGGGATTATACTCCATCTAATTTGTTTAAAATGATGGGGAATAAAACATGTAATCCACCTTATATTTCCATCCAATACGGTCCGAGTTGAAATGTTTCAGTTCTCGGATAAATACCTCTCTCAAGACACTTATCCAGGAGGTGTTGGATAATCAGGGCAAGGGGATGGGGACAGATGAACAGGCTCCGGGTCTGGGATACAGAGCCAGGTGTGTCCTGCCAGGTTCTCAGGTGTGTCATTGATGGGTAAGAGTCTGGGGGAGGACTGCCCTTGCCAACTAGCCCAGCAAGTCTCGACAGATTGCGGGCATTGGATAAATAGCAACCCACGCCAGCCCCAGAGCCTCTCCTCACCTGAGAACGCATAAGCATCCTCTCCAGGAGAGGGAGTGGCGGCGGGGGGCTCTGCCCTGTGCCCAGGGAACCCCCTGGCGTGACTTCAGGTTGTTGTAGCCCAAGAATCACACCATTGATTGGACAGGAATCTAGATTGGAACAAGCTCTCCACCTTCCGAGTCCTCACCCTGTGATGATTTCCTGTGGAATTATGAGCCTCTGTCAAGCGTGTTCCACACACGTGGACCATGTGGGGGGCCCCAGAGTGCAGTGGACAGCAAGGTCGATACTGTCCATGGCATCAGTGAAATCAGGTGTTTCTCCACTCAGCTGAAGCCCTGAGAACTTAGAATTGCCCCCCGGGTCTGCAGTGAGGATACCTCTGCTTTGGCCAGGAAGCAGCCTGGCATGGCACCCAGCAGAGAGCTGGTGCAGGCCGGGGGTGCAGGAGCTCTGTGGCGGCTTCTGCCTACTGAGTGCCTGCTCTCGAGGGGTGCTGGGAGGAGGCTTTCCTGCAGGGCTTTCACCCTCTCAAGGCTCCTATAAGGCAGGTGCTAGTACCATCTTCTTCACCAGAGAGGCATGCAGTGTTTGGGGGTGAAGCAGCTCACCCAGGCCACACAGGTAGCAAAGTGCAGAAGCCAGGAGCTAACCCCCAGTGATCTGACCACACGCTGTTGGGAAGATGTGCGGTGTGTAGGGGAGGTGCGTGGTGTGTAGGGGAGGTGCGTGATGTGTAGGGGAGGTGCGTGGTGTGTAGGGGAGGTATGTGGTGTGTAGGGGAGGTATGCTGTGTGCAGGGGAGGTATGCTGTGTGCAGGGGAGGTGCGTGATGTGTAGGGGAGGTGCGTGGTGTGTAGGGGAGGTGCGTGGTGTGTAGGGGAGGTATGTGGTGTGTAGGGGAGGTATGCTGTGTGCAGGGGAGGTGTGTGGTGTCTAGGAGTACCCAGGAAAGGGGGCTCGGAGCCGACTGCCTGTGAAGCCAGCACAATCGCTCACCATTTCTATTTCTCATTGCTGAGGATAATCGCAAGGGAGATGAGCCTTGTGAAGCTGGGTCCCCGGTGTTCTCTTTCACAGATCACACCCTCCACACAGGCCCTTCTCATTTCCCTGGGGCTGCCCTGTCCCCAGAGAAGGTCAGGGCCGTGCCAACGTGCCAACACCGTGGAGACAGTGCAGGTGCCAGGTGAGATCAGTTTCTGCAAACACAGGAGTGTGAGGAGTTTCTGCGCCAGCTGAGGTTCCAAGGCCTGTTTGACTGGTTTCTCCACTCTGAGGAGCCAAAGTGTAGTGGAAGTGCCAGAGTGTGTTTTCTTCCTGGGGTCAGTCTGGTGTGAAAGTTAGAGTTGGCCTCGTCTGAACAGAAGGACAGCCACTCTACACCCTGCATATCTGCTCCCAACACACACACACACACGCATGCACACTTGCACACACATGCAAACTTGTGCTCACATGTACACACAAACCCACACCTACACACACATGCACACACAAATACACATACACACACACACAAAAAACCACATGTGCACACAGGGAATGCACAAGGCAGTCCCATGACTGATGATAACTCTCTCCTTTCTGCCTCTGGGGACTTGTCCAGCCACCTTGGAGAGGTTTTCATCCTTCCTACGGCAAGTTGCAGATGTCTTCAGTCCTCCTTAACGAAGGAGACTTCCTTTCTCCTCCAAGGTGGCAGGGAGAGTTGGCGTCTCCATGAGGGGCTCAGCTGAGAGGCGTGGGAGAGGGGAGGAGAGCCCACCTCCAGCACTCAATCACAAAGGCACAGACCCCCTCACTTCCCTCTTCTGTGCTGATCATGACCTTGTCTTTCTCACCTGGTCCCCGGCTCCTTCTCTGCAAACCTCAGCCTGTTCCTCTGCTGCAGTTCTTCCCAGCCTGCTGCACCTCCCTGAGGCCCCTCACACACAGCTCCAGGGGCAGCCACTACATTAGGGCTGGCTGGGGCATCTTCCTTCCTCTCACTGCTCTGCTGGGTTTGCTTCTCACATGGCCCCTGGGTCGGGGGAGCTCAGCTGTGAGACGCGGAGCCAGTGGCTGGGCACCCCAGCTCCAGGCGCCTCATGGGGTGGAGGACGGATGATGCCCGTGGCCCCTGCATCACACAGGGATACACACAGAAGGCATCGCCTGGGAATGCACCTTAGCTAGAAAGAAGGCATTTCTCCCTCCTCAAAGCCAGGTTCTGCACCCAGCTGCTGTGCTAAACCAGCCAAGGCAGAGGGGCTTGACCAAGCTTGCCTAGGTTTGACAACAAACGCCATCTCGTCCCTCTTTGGGAGCCCCCATTTGGGCTGTGCCAGGCCATCTGTGGTACGGGTCACTCGTCCATGGCTGTCCTTGGTGTCCCTGGTGCTGACCCCAGAGGAGGGGAGTGGAAACTTCACCCATGGAGTCTGAGCCAAGGCAGCTGATGGCTCGCATACTGTGGCGGGAGGCTGAGGAGAGGATGAAAAAAAACGATCTCAGTGCTTGTACATGCCCTGAAAAGAGAATGTGTTAGGGAGGAAGAGACCCCGATGGGGAAACACCCAGTGGGAAGCCGGGGACTTTCCCTAGGGGACACTGCCTCTCCCCATCCAGAAAATGCACATCACGAGAAGAGTGACCATCGTCTCGTCTCGTGATGAGACAGCCTGAGGCTTTTTCTGAACAGGTGCTTCTGCTCTGCATGGAACTGCCTCTGTTTGGAGCTGACACTGGAAAGTCAGCTAATGCTCTGAGCCTTGGCATGTTGGACTTAACTAAACCTCGAGGCAGATGCATTTAATTTTTCAGTTCAATCAAAAGAGGTCTAATCACAAAATCGTGAGATTCCCCTTCAAGTGGATGTTTTTCCCCAGTGTTGGTTGACATCAAACATGAACCAGCTTGTTATTGACCATGAGGTTTATCACAGAATAATAACACCTGCCGCTGGCTCTGTACTTAATACTCTGATCCTACGTGCTCCAATCAGATACGGTTGGTGCATCATCCTAGTTTACAGATGCAGATATTGAGACACACATTTCCACATCACTGACAAAACTGGAACCGGGAGCTCAAGGCTCCTAATATCGTTTGCAAAGTAGTATTTAATACCCGTGGAAAATGACATGAAATAATTATTAAATATTTGGATTTTAATCACAGGTCCCAACAACAAGATGAGAAGGAAAGGAAATTTCAAATATAGATTTAAATCTTCAGGTATTCTTTAAGGAAATAAAACAAGGAGCTGGGCTGAATCCAGCTATTAAGAGTCCCGCCCTCCCTGGGCCCCTCACCAGGCAGGATGCTTCTCTGTTCTCCTGGCTGGACCCATGTTCTCCATCCCAAACCGGTTATCAATTTCATTGAGAAATTTGTTGCTCATTATTTATTGAGGCCTCTGTATTATTCCACCACTGAGGTGAGCTAGAAAATCTTCAAGATAGCTTTACAAAATGAGTTAGACAACTGGGACACTCCTCTCTGCATCTCTTTCTCTATGCTGGGTGCCCCTGAACTCCGGTGGGGTGACCCCCTTGCTTGCCTCTCCCTGCTGACCGTGACCTTCCCTTTTTCACCTGGTTCCCGGAGCTCCCTCTCCGCAAACCTCAGCCTCTCTCTCTGCTGCAGTTCTTCCCAGCACTTCACACCTCCCTCTGGCCCCTTGCGCACAGCTCAGGGAGCAGCTGCCACACCAGGGCTGGCTGGGGCATCTTCCCTCCTCTCACTGCTCTGCCTGGTTTGCCCCTTGCGTGGCCCTGGGGGACCGAGCTGTGGGTCATGGAGTGAGTGGTTGGGCACCCCAGCCTCCGGCTTCCCTTGGGGAATGTGTGCAGCACCAAGGGGCTGGGAGGTGTTTGTCTGGCTCTACTTTAGGGAATGAGAGGGTACTTGGCCTATTTCATGGGTTGAACAGGAGGGAGGTGGAATGTATAAACTTTCTCAGGGGAATAAAGGAGTTTGTTCCTTAGGTACGGGCAGGGGTTGGGGAGAAGAATGAGAATCTGTGGAGATTAGAGGAGACTTGCTTGAAAAAGGCATCTTGGGGACTCCAAGGCAAATGTCCCCTCACAACTGTAGGTCACATCAGTGGAAGGACTTGGGGATGGTCCCCCAAAAGCTTAGCTGTTGCTCTAAAAGTTTCTCAAGGCAAGTGGCCCTGGGGGTTTCCTTCCAGAGAACAGAGCAGACCGAGGGCCCCAGTAGGTTCCCAGATGGGTTTTTGTGCTTAGGGCTGATGCTTAGTAAAACCACAAGGAAGGCCAAGTTTGATGGCAGCCACCTGTTCTGCATCCTCCTGCCCCTCTGCCTGCACCTTCGGGGTATGCTGGGCACTGAGACCTCCCGTGTCTCGCTGCAGCAAAACTCCAACTGTAGCTGTTTGACACCCTGTGGATGGAACGCCTGCCACTCAGCTCCCAGGGTGTCTGCACAGGGAACCTTGGACTTGGGGATGGAACTGAATTGTAGGAATCCCTGAGCTAGAAGGGAGTATTCTGGGGAGACAAAAAGTCTTTCCCTGGCCTCTGAAACTGCACATCACATGTTCACTTGATACACAACATCTCAGCAACAGCTATGGCTCTGAAGGCAGCCCTGGTCCCTTGCTTCCTCCAAGTTAAAGGCAGTGAGCCCCATCCTCTGTCTCTAGACCCTGGACTGGGAATCTCATGATGCCTGCAGTTGTGCCCTGGCAGAATCAACGCTACCACCCACTTCCCTTCCACAAGCCCCAGCCTCAGGGAAAGAGCTAGGCAGTAGCGCTGGAGAGAGGGGTACGGAAACAGCAACCACTGGGGCCCGCTGTGCCCCTGAGGGAGCCTCTTCAAGCCACCTCCCTTTCCAGTCTCTGTCTTTGTGAAGTTGGAGAAGCTGTCTTGAACCGCTTGGCTTGATCAGGATCTCCGAGAATCAGCTGCAGGGGAAACTATCCCCTGGGCAGAATGTTCCTGGAGGGAGGTGGTTGCTATCAAGGCCAGGAGGGGTTGGCAGGCTAGCCATCCCATACCCCCATACCCCGACCCCACCGCAGTTCCCACCTGGAGCCCGACAGCCCTCCCACTCCCATTCCTGCATTTCCTGTCTGCAGTGGATCTGTCCCTCCCTGGGAGGAGGCTCTCACCCCAGGGCATTTGGAGGGTGGGGAGCCTTCCTCCTCCCTTTGTTCCGATTGCAGAAAAGGAGGGGGTTCCCATGCCAAGTCAGAGCTGCCTGGGACAGACGCTGCCTGGATCCCTGTGGCTGCCTGCGCTCTGGACCAGGAGCTCTGAGAGCAGCAGGTTGAGGGCCGGTGGGCAGCAACTCGGAGGCTCCGCGAGGTGCAGGGGACGCAGGCATGGCCGGGGAGCTGACTCCTGAGCAGGAGGCCGAGTACAAAAGCGCCTTCTCCGCGGTTGACACGAATGGAAGCGGCACCATCAATGCCCAGGAGCTGGGCGCGGCGCTGAAGGCCATGGGCAAGAATTTCTCGGAGGCCGAGCTACAGAATCTCATCTCCCAGGTTGATAGCGACGGCGACGGCGAAATCAGCTTCGAGGAGTTCATGGCGGTGGTGAAGAAGGCCAGGGCAGGCCGGGAGGACCTGCAGGTCGCCTTCCGCGCCTTCGACCAGGACGGCGATGGCCACATCACCGTGGACGAGCTCAAGCAGGCCATGGCGGGGCTGGGGCAGCCGCTGCCGCAGGAGGAGCTGGATGCCATGATCCGCGAGGCCGACGTGGACCAGGACGGGCGGGTGAACTACGAGGAGTTCGCGAGGATGCTCACCCAGAAGTGAGGCTCCCCGCCTGTGTCCCCCCAGCTGCGCTCTGAGCCTTCAGGGCCGCCGCCCGCTGCTGCTTTTGTGCTGGGACTCTCCAGGGAAACCTGGTCGGTGGATGGGAAACTGCCTCCCCCGGGAGGAAGGCTTTGCGCTCCAGGGCCTGGATGCGGCGCCCTCGGCCGCCTGCGAGCCCCTCTCTGCCTCCAGACCTTGGGCAGAAGGTGGTCTCCTTGGGCCTGGTCCCCCTTTGCCCTGCAGTGGAATGGGGTTCCCCAGCTCGGGCCTGCCCTGAGGGTCCCTCAGCCCCGCATTGATCTAAATAAAGGACTGCCGAGTCCCATGTGTGCCTGGTGTTTGTGGGCCGGCGGCCTCCAGGGGCCCCCACCTGCTTCCAGGGTTCCTCCCAGCCCACCCCTCTCACCTGCGGTGTGAAAACTGCCTGGAGCAGGCCCCAGGGGCACCTCCTGCCTCCCCTGAGGCAAAGTAGAGGGCAGGTGGGCAGAGGATGTGTGAGGATGGTGCTGGGCGGTGTCTCTGGCTCCCGGCTCTGCCTGAGCTGCTGGTGAGGACCTGGGCACGTGTCCTGCACAAACAGGAGCCCGCGCCTCACACGGACAGAGGGAGCCCAGCTGCCAGCCTCTGCACGCAGCCTGCCTCTCTTGG
The DNA here is from genome assembly GCF_003255815.1 of Theropithecus gelada. NCBI lineage: Eukaryota > Metazoa > Chordata > Mammalia > Primates > Cercopithecidae > Theropithecus > Theropithecus gelada. The sequence continues at coordinate 5,395,469 of NC_037677.1, read as the reverse complement.
GCTGCAAATAAAATACGTGTATGTCTGTGTGTGCATCTGTGTGTGCATGTTTGTGTGTCTGTATGTGTGTCTCTGTATGTGTGCATCTGTGTCTTTGTATGTTTGTGTGTCTGTGTGTGCTTCTGTGCATCTGCATGTGTATCTGTGTGTGTCTGTGTGTGTGTCTGAGTGTGTCTCTGTGGCTATGTCTGCGTGTGTCTGTGTGTGGCTTTGTGTATCTGTGTGTGTGTGTGTGTCTCTGTGTCTATGTGTCTGCGTGTATCTGTGTGTGTGTGTGTGTGTATGTGTCTCTGTGTCTATGTGTCTGCGTGTATCTGTGTGTGTCTGTGTGTCGGTCTCTGCGTGTCTGTGTGTTTCTATCTGTGGGTCTGCGTGTCTGTGTCTGTGTGTCCACGTGTGTCTTTGTGTCACTGTGTGTCTGTGTGTGTCTGTGAGTCTGTGTCTGTGTGTGCATCTGTGTGTCTGTGTGTCCATGAGTCTGTGTCTGTGTGTCCGTGAGTCTGTGTGTGTCTGTATGTGCATCTGTGTGTGTGTCTGTGTGTCTTTGTGTCTGTGTCCATGAGTCTATGTGTCTGTGTGTGCATCTGTGTGTGTGTCTGTGTCTATGTGTGTGTGTGTGTTTGTGTGTGCATCTGTGTGGGTTAGGGTTGGGAGAGGTGGGGAAAGGGCAGAGCAAGGGGGAGAAGGAGGGGGCTGAGCAGGCAGGGCCCTCCACCCTGACAGCTCACAGCCCTGTGTGGACTTGGGTTGTGTTGGTGCTTTGAGGTCTAGAAGTTAAGACCCAGGCTTACTCATCACAGCGCTGCATTCCCAGGGCTCCCTTTGTCCTGGGTCTCAGATAGTTGGGCCCACGTGCCTCGCTTGGCAGATGTGGAAACTGAAGCCCCAGGTGGGTACAGGAGCAGCCAAGGCCAACTTACGGTGGCATCGGGTGAAATTGGGTTTCGGGGAGGTGGCAGCCCTGGCCTTGGAGTCAGGATTCGTCACTTTCCCGCCTGCCACGCTCCTGGGCACACCTGCGGGGGGCGCACACCTATGGAGGAGCGTGGTGGGCCTGTCCATGTTATCCTGGCTTCAGCACAAAGCCTGGGGAGCCAGGGGTGGCCCGGGGCACTGAGGCGGGGCCTGGGCGTTTTCAGGAGTCACCATGATCTCTTGCGGTCACTCATTGCGACCTGTTCCTTCTAGTCCAGTGCTCAGAGCCTGGCCAGTGCCCTCCAGGCCCTTCCAGCCTCAGGGCTGAGGCCAGACCTTCCCTCCTCTGCCTGGGCTGTGGGCAGGGCCCCCCTGGGGCTGGGGAGGGGAGAAGTGGACAGCCCAGTCTCCTCCCTCAGGGCTCTGAACAGGAAGGGCTGCAGAGGGGGTCAAAGAGAGAAGATGAGGAGGTGAGAAGAGAACAGAGCAGAGGCAGCCTCAGACCTGCCCAGTCACCTGACTGAGCAGGAGGCCCTCGGTCAAGTCCAGCCCATCCTGGCTCCACACGGGGGTCCCCCAGGAAAGCCCCATCCTCTTAGGGACGCGGGTCACAGAGGTCTCATTTCTGAAGTGGTGATTCCTCAGTGCGGAGCTGGTCAGGAAGAGGTTTTCCAGGGTCTGTGTAGAAAAATAAAATAAAATGACAAAAGAAAAATATAGGCTTTGCATTCACTTTTTAAATTCTGAGGATGTGCTCTTTCTGCATTTTCACCACTGAAGTTCTTTCTCTTAGGAAGCTACTGGAATCACAGGCGATTTTCTTTTCTTTCTTTTTTTCTTTTCTTTTTCTTTTTTTATTTTTTTGGGTGTTCTTTTCCTTCGTGTTCTTACTCTGCAAAATGGAGAGTTTCACCATTACACAAATTTCTTTGGAAATGCTCCTGGTCCGGGAGGGTCCCAAAGTCTGAGAACAACAGCTTGAATCTATAGAGGGCAAAATCGATTTTCTTCTCTTTTAAAAAAATACCTGAATTTGGAGACATATGCAGCTCATATATGGGGAAAATAAACTTCTAATTCAGGACTGACACTTGCTCTGGAGCAGGTGGGAGGGGTTTGGGGAAGGCACAAGCGGGGCCTCAGCTGGTTCTGAAGGTTTCATTTCTTTAGCTGATGATGTTGATGGTTAAGTGGGTGTTCTCTGTTAGTCTCTATATTTTTATGTGTCTGAAATGTTTCATACTAAAAATAATATGGGTGCATCACGGAAGGTTAGAAACAACAGACGAACACACGGTAAATGCGGCCCTCCGGCACGAGGCCTCGCCTCCAGAGAGCCACAGCCGCACGAGGCCACGCCTCCAGAGAGCCACAGCCGCACGAGGCCACGCCTCCAGAGAGCCATAGCCGCACGAGGCCACGCCTCCAGAGAGCCATAGCCGCACGAGGCCACGCCTCCAGAGACCCATAGCCCGAAGCTTTGCTGGATTTTCCCCTGTGGGAAGGCACCGCCCCACTGGCCCCCACTCGACAGTCTGTTGACTGATTCGGGAGGAAAGGGCTTGAGTTCTCCATGGAACCAACAAGACACCTGTCTCCATTTCTATAGTTGGGAGTTGGGACAGAATCTGGAAGGGCTGAAGAAAAACCAAAACCAAAAAGAAAAAAACAAGGCATTTTTTTTCTTTCTTTCTTTCTTTTTTTTTTTTCGAGATGAGATCTGACTCTGTCACCCAGGCTGGCGTGCCATGGTGTGATCTCGGCTCATTGCAACCTCCACCTCCCAGGTTCAAGCGATTCTCCTGCCTCAGCCTCTTGAGTAGCTGGGATTACAGGCGTGCACCACCACACCTGGCAATTGTTTTTGCATTTTTAGTAGAGACAGGGTTTTGCATGTTGGATAGGCTGGTCTCGAACTCCCGACTTCAGGTAATCCACTCGCCTCGGCCTCCCAAAGTGCTGGAATTACAGGCATGAGCCACCACACCTAGCCAAAGAAGACATTTTCTACAGTAGCGTTACCAACTCCAGGGTCAGTATATACATCCAGATTTGTCATGATGGTTAGATCTGGGCTCTCATGGCAACAGAGGACCAAGGTCCAACCTTTGAGAAGAAAATGCACTGGAATGGAAGTTCCTGGGATCCAGGAAGGAAGGCGCAGCCCTGGGAAACACGGTCCTGTTGCCATCTCTGCAGGCTATGGAGGCATCTGCTGGCTCTTCCATCCCCCTCTCTATCCACTCACTTAGAAAAGGAATCAGTTCCACGTGTAGGGGAGCAGGTGAGAGAAAGCAGCTCAGGTTGATTTGCTGCTGGGGGAGTAGCCAGGAGACCAGGCCTGGAGAGCTGCGGTGTGGACCACATTTCAGTTCCTTTTTCTGGAAGGAATAGGGGAGCTCCTCTGTGGGCTAAGAGCTCAGACAATGGGGTGGGCTCCATCCTGACTGACTGGGATGTAAGGGTCTTGGAATGCTGGGCTTGCAATGTTAGAACCGGGACAGTGGAGGGAACCAGGGCTGAGCTGATCAACCCAGATGGGGATGAGGGAATGGTACCTGGGGGCTAAAAACCTGGCCAGAAACCCATACACTTTGAGGGAAATGGGAGTCAGGGCCCCAAAAGCCTTGGTCTGATTGACTTCTTCTTTTTTTTTTTTTTTTTTTTTGAGATGGAGTCTGGCTCTGTCACCCAAGGCTGGAGTACAGCTGTGCGATCTTGGCTCACTTCAACCTTGGCCTCCCGGGTTCAAGCGATTCTCCTGCCTCAGCCTCCCAAGTAGCTGGGACTACAGGCGTGCACCATGCTGGCTTATTTTTGCATTTTAGTAAAGACCGGGTTTCTCCATGTTGTCCAGGCTGGTCTTGAACTCCTGACCTCAGGTGATCCACCTCCTAAAGTACTGGGATTACAGGCAGGGCGAGCCACCTGATTGACTTTTATTGCAGGATATTTTAATGGGGCAAGAAGGAGGGTTGTAGAGAAAAGGGCGACCTTCCCTGCAGAAAAGTCCCAGGAATTACACAGGATGCCAGACTGAACTTCTTCAGTCTGGTATTAAAGGAGGGCCCGGAGAACTGAAGAAGGATCAGTCTGGTATTAAAGGAGGGCCCGGAGAACTGAAGAAGGATCAGCCTGGTATTGAAGGAGGGCCCAGGGGACTAAAGAAGGATCAGCCTGGTATCCTGTGTAATCCCTGGGGCCTTTTCTGCAGGGAAGGTCTTCCTCTAACCCTGGGCCATTTGCACATTCCTCACTGACAATATTTACCTGTCTCTAGGTAAGCAGCAGTTTCTCAAGTTTTCTCCCTCAGACCTAGCCTGGAGCCCCTCAGGGCCTGCAGGGCAGTTCCTAATTCCTATACCTCCAGGGTGTAGCCTGCTGCACACAGAACACGTTGAATAAACAGGGCCACACTTCCTCAGTGAATGTTTGCTGGAGGAGGCACCCCCTTGGTCTCCCTGGACTCCCCTGGAGTCTGAGCAAAGGCAAGAAGCCTGAAGATGAGAGGAGGGGGCAGGTGGGAGGTCATGGAGCCGGGAGAAAGTTCGAGAGGGAGCATTTCTAAGGTGAGTAGGGACTGCTTACCTGCTGTTCCTGGGAATCCCGCCTGATAGCAGGAATTAGTTGTGCTTCTTGGAAGCACCCATGGGTGCACATCTCCCACCACATTCCTGCTTAGCTTCCAGGGACGTGCCGACATTCCACACCCCCGCCCTGGGCTCTGGCTGCCCAGGCCCCTCTCTCCCACTTCGGTTATCTGCTCTCCCTGCCTTCCTGGCTTCCTGGAATCCGTTTCTCTAGCTCTCCATGGAGCTAATCCTGCAAATCAGCCAACCCCCACTGCTCCCTCTTCTTGGGCGGGATCCCTGGCTCAGCCATGGGTCTGATTCTTCCTGGCTCTGCATGGAGGCAGCACCAATGTCAGTGCACAGTTTGGGCAGGCACAGGGAGACAAGGTCAGGCCTGGGGAGTGTCTCTCTGCCAGTCCCTCCCCAGGCCATGTCAGGAGGGTATGGAGTGGACGGGAGTCAGGCATGTGCACTGAGGAAGAGACACTCACACCCACTCCACACACACACACCGAGAGCCGCTGGCTTGCACTGAAGCTTCCTTGTCAGGGGGTCCTTGACTTCTTGGTCGAGCCCACCAGAACAGCTGCTGACGAATGATGAGCTCTGGTCTTGCTTAGAGGGATGCCATAGTGGGAGTGCTTCAGGCAGCAGGGAGTCCAGGTGGTGGGAGCAAAGGGGAAAGGTGAACCCTGGAGTCTCCTGCAGCGGCCAGGCCAAGCCCAGACCCTCCTCCTGGGTCACCATCAGCCTTTCTACCTAGCACTGGTATTAAAGGAGGGCCTGGGGGCAGCTGCTGCACAGACTGGGGCACATTTCCGCAGGGAGTGAAGGGTCGGGGCCTCACTGGTCTGGTCAGGCCCCAGGCCCCTGTGAATGTGGAGTCAGGACTCCCGGGCTCCAGGCCTGAAGCTTGGGGCATGCTCTGCTGGGTGGTTTTAGGTCAGCTGCCGCCCCTGTCTGGGCTCAACTGTGCCTTGTGTAAGGTGGGGAGGCAGAGGAGCAAGAGAAACGTAGTTCTTGGGAAGGAAAAGGTCATGCTGGTTATCAGGAAGGGACTTCAGAATTGTCAGTCCAATGCTCCCCTACAAAAGCATAGACAGAAGGATAAAATGGAAATAATTTTCTAAGCAAAGACCATGTGTAAATATTTTGGAACATACCCTGCCTTTTTTTTTCCTTTTCTATCCACTCACATACTTCTATTTGTATGTACTTTTCCTTCCCAGATATGGCATCATGCAGATGACTCTGTAACCGCTCTCTATTTAATGCTATATTGTGGACACCTTTCCTTGTGAAAATAAAGGAGACCCATGCCAGCTTTTAGTGGCTGATCATATTCCATTCAATGGTTGTGTCACCCCTGGAGCCTTCAGAATGAGATGGAGAAGGAATTAAATCCCAGATCCGCCACTTGCTGTCCATGTGGCCTTGAGCAAATACCTTGACTTCTCTGAGTCTTGGTTTTCTTTTTTTTTTTTTTTTGAGACGGAGTCTTGCTCCGTGGCCCAGGCTGGAGTGCAGTGGCCGGATCTCAGCTCACTGCAAGCTCCGCCTCCCGGGTTTATGCCATACTCCTGCCTCAGCGTCCCGAGTAGCTGGGACTACAGGCGCCCGCCACCTCGCCCGGCTAGTTTTTTATATTTTTTAGTAGAGACGGGGTTTCACCGTGTTAGCCAGGATAGTCTTGATCTCCTGACCTCGTGATCCGCCCGTCTCGGCCTCCCAAAGTGCTGGGATTACAGGCTTGAGCCACCGCGCCCGGCCTTGAGTCTTGGTTTTCTTACCTGGAAAATGAGATGAGTAATAATACCTGGGCTACTAGGTGCTGTGAGGTTAGCACCGGGAACACTTCCTACAGAAGGTACTAGAAAGCACTCAGAGCCCCCTGCAGAGCCCAGGCTTCTGGAGTGTGCCGCTGTGAGCGTGTCTCAAGGTGGCCTTTGCCCATGGAGTCCACATGTGGCCCAGTGCAGCCCCTGCCATGTAGCAGGTGTTTAGTGCTCACAGCAGATGTGACTCATGAGTCCCTAGCCGCACACACTGCCCCAGGTACGAGGGTCTAAGTGAAGAGTGGTGAAGGAGAGACAGGATCCTGGGCCTGAGTTCTGCATTTCTGTCCCTCTCAGAACATCCATCATGTCGTGGGAATACAGTCTGGAATCCCAGAGCCAAGGCCTGCTCCACGCTTGTGGCCCACTTGGCATCAGGGAGTCTGGGTGCCCACGCCAGGGCTGTGGCCTTGGCAGTCCAAACCCGGCAGGGGGGCAGGGGTGAGCCCCCTGCAAAGAGGGTGTGGCAGGAAGCTCTGTGCTGATTTGGAGGTCTGGGGAATGGGCAATCAGAGAGAAGCATTAAGGAAGGAGAGAAATGAAGCCACCCAGACAGCCTAGGGAAGCAGAAGACTGTCTGGGCCAGACAGAATATCAGACACAGGGTGCTGTGAGCTGTGAGTTCATTGTTGGAGCCCATTCTTAAGAAGGCCTTTGATGGGGCCACAAAGCAATAAGAAAGCAGCAGAAACTTCTCTGAATTTACTGACTCAAGAGACGAAGAAGGTAACCGGAGGGACTGGAGAGGAAGTGGCTCACTTCAGGTCTTAGAGTGAGGTGCTGAGAAGGACCTGGAGTGGAATTCAAGGGCTCAGAAGGGGGTCAGGGGGCTGCCTTCAAGGGGTGTTTCCTGGGCAGACCCTGCCCAGGGACTGGGTTTGAGGTGGGGGTCTGGTGGTGGGGTTGGTCGGGACCCACATGGTGGAATGTCTTCCAGAAGCTGGTGACTGTGAGTTACAAGAGATGCACAGACATGGCCTCATTGCTGACTCTGAATGGCCTTGAAGACCCTCGAGGGCAGAGAGCAGGCTGTGCTCCATGTCTGGGTCCACAAGGCTGCCCCATCTCGGCTCAAAACACCGAGGAGAGTAGACAGACCTCAGGAAGTGTGCGAGCAGCTGGTGCAGCTTCAGGTCACTTAGGAAAACCCAGTTCTTTGAAAGCCGCTTCTCTGAAAACTGACTTGCCAGAAGCTTAGTTCTGCAAATGGTAAATGTGCTGGTATTTCCCAATTTATTAAAATGTTTTTTTAAAAAGGATACTTAATAAAGGTCACAGAAATTCATATTGGATGAGCTATTCTAACAGTTGTTGACTATTTCTTTGAGGTTTTATTTACCGAGTTTAAATTTTTAGTTTTGTTCAGTTTACTTTTAGTAAATTATTTTAGCGCAGTCAGTTCACCCAACCATTGTACCATAACCTGACAGTGTTTAAAGTTCTCTGTTTTTGTTTTGTTGTTTCATTTTTAGCATTTTGGGTCAATGGTTTTGGAGAAAGAGAGCTTCTGGTTCATTTCAAGATTCAGCCATGGGACATGTCTTCAATGTCCAGGATTTTATAGATTGGCAGGTTTCTTTCCCCTAATAGAATTTCAACTTAAATCTATTGCTTTAGGACTTCTTTCAATTCACTGATTTATTCACTGGCTCAATCAAATGGATATTTTGCAAGTGGTTTAAGTATTTGGTAAGTGTCTCAAATATGAATCACACATGAAACTGACATTCAGCAGGGGAGAACTGAACTCATGAAGCTACTGGAGCTGACTTGGGTGGGACAGCATTGGGGAAACCAAAACCAATTTCAAGTAAAGCAAAACTTCCCCCAAATCTTCCAAGAGGTTCACCGGTAGATTGATTCATCCATAGATTGACTTACTCTACTTCTGATTCAAACAGATGTTTCAAATTTCATATACGAAATAATTCATTTTCTTCATTGGATTGCCCCCTGGATCTTTTATTTTATTTTTTTTTTTTTTGAGACGGAGTCTTGCTCTGTCACCCAGGCTGGAGTGCAGTGGCCGGATCTCAGCTCACTGCAAGCTCCTCCTCTCGGGTTCACGCCATTCTCCTGCCTCAGCCTCCCGAGTAGCTGGGACTACAGGCACCCGCCACTTCGCCCGGCTAGTTTTTTGTATTTTTTTAGTAGAGACGGGGTTTCACCGTGTTAGCCAGGATGGTCTCGATCTCCCGACCTCGTGATCCGCCCGTTTCGGCCTCCCAAAGTGCTGGGATTACAGGCTTGAGCCACCGCGCCCGGCCCCCCTGGATCTTTTAAATCCTAATTTATATCCATGCTGGTAGGCCTGGTGACCCAAATCCTTCTGTTAAGATCCGTATCAAATGCCTCCTGCTTTTGGAAGCTTTCCACAGTGGGGCCTGGTGCAGAGGGGGTCCTCTGCACCTCTTTTCCAAGCAAATGGCTGAAGGTGATCTCTCCCTATTCGTACAATTCTTTTCAGAGTGCACCTCTTACATCATTCCTAGTGGACAAGGCCTATGCTCCATCCTCAGAACCCTGAAGAGTGAAATAAAGCCCATCAATGCTTAAAACTAGATGACAGGCTCCTCTAGTGTGTTGGATTCTGCATGAAACCCTCCGCATGCACTGCGATGGCACAACCTGGCAGGCTCCTTTGCCCGGGAGGCCTCATCTCCAGCATGGGGGAGATGGCTTCCGTAATGCTGATGGGGTTAAAGGAAATCTTCACAGCGTCGTACTCTGCAACAAGGGGGAGAATCAGAAACGCAACTGCAGAGAGAGGACTCCTCTTGTTCTCTCTTTCTGTTGTCCAAGAACCATGAAAATAGTCCTCGTATGATCACAAAGCCCCAACTCATCCCCTCTTGGTCCAAAAATAGGGAGAGTCGAAAGCATGTCACCCTGCCAGATAGTCAAAGATGTGGACTTCAGACCTCTAAGACCAGCTTTTAAGATTTCAAGCCATTGTTCCTCTCTCCACAGTGAGTCCGCCTTTTATAAAAACAACAACAACAACAATAACAAAACTCATAAAGAACAGATTCCCAACAGGTACGGTGATCATGTGTTCCAGAAACAATCTCGGTAGAATATTCTATCTCAGTTTCTCTGAAAATGAGTCCAGCTTTTGGTTTTTGCATGTGAACCATGGCCGCAGTGCCTAGGCTGCGCAGGATCGCCCTCCGTTTCCTGCTGGAGAAGCAGGTGAGTCCTTCCCAGCCTGGGCCCAGTGAAGTCAGGCCCTGCTCAGTCCGCAGATGCCTGCACCTTGTTCCTCCCCTGGCTTCCCTCTCACGCGGCTGCAGTTGGGGCAAAGGCCCAACGCTTACTTCTGCAAGTTCCTTCTTGCTTTTGCACTGTTTACCGTCTCCAGGTGTGAGCTCATTTCTTTCCCCACCGCAGCGGCCCCACCCGATCTCCGCTCTGCCTTTCCCGCCTCTCTGCTGGGTTGCATAAGCCAGCAATTCCCAAGCCTGGCTGTACCTGGAAGATACCCCGGGAGCTTTTGGAAAATGTGCCCTGTGAGTCATCGCTCTGCACGGAGCCCCGGTGGGTCAGCGGTGGGGGCGCCCAGGCGTGGGGGTCTTTTTTAAGCTCCCAGGTGCTGTGCGGCCAAGATTAAGAGCCACCACTCCAAACTGTCCTGGAAACTTTGACTGTACCCGGCACTCCCCACGCCCAACCTCCCTTCTGCCCCTGGGCAGGTTGGCGCCCAGTGTGGTGGGGGAGAACCTTGGAGGTGAGCACCAGCCTTATAGAGCCCCACTGGTTGGACAGGCGAGGTCTGAGTCACCTTGCTTGGGAACAGATGCTGCCCTGTTGGTGGCCTGCCAGTCTCTGTCCCCACCCCACCACTCAGAGACATGGTGTGCCTGCGCTGTCCTGATCCGGGAGCTCCCACCTTGCTGCCCAGATGACCTTTGGCCTAGAAAGAAGTCAAATCTCAGTGCTTTGGACCGGGCATGGTTACTCACAACTGTAATCCCAGCAGTTTGGGAGGCAGAGGCAGGTGGATCACTTGAGGCCAGGAGTTCGAGACCAACCTGGCCAACATGGTGAAACCCTGTCTCTACTAAAAATACAAAAATTAAGGTGTGGTGGCAGGCACCTATAATCCAAACTACTCAGGAGGCTGAGGCAGTTGAATTGCTTAAACCCGGGAGGTGGAGCTTGCAGTGAGCCATCGCACCAATACACTCCAGCCTGGGCGACAGAGCGAGACTCAGTCTCAAACAAAAACAAAACAAACAAAAACAAACTTCAGTGCTTTTGAGGAACAGTATTTTCCTGCACCGGGAGCCTTGTGGTCGTGGCTTCACGGAGGAGGTGTCAGTGACTTTCATTCATTCACTCGTTCACTATTCTACAAGTGTTTCCTTGGGTGCTCCTCCTTACGGTGGGTCTGCGGGGACTTGGAAGGAGACACTGCACCGGCCTCTGGCCCCCAGGAGATGTAACATAAATGGCCGTGCAAAGATAGCGGGTCAGGTCCCTCGTCAGTGGATTCCCATTCCAGGAGGTGCTCAGAGAAGGGGGCAGAATTCCGGGAGGTGGCACTGAGGCGGGGGAAGACTTCAACAGGGAGGGGGTGTTCTTGGTGAGGAAACTGCGTGAGTGACAGTTTGGAAGTGGGAGCGCCAGTGTCTTTTGGGGAGCCCACACTGCCTGGGAGGTAAGGGAAAGGTCCGAATGCCATCACAAACGACCTTGATGGTTTGCCGAAGGAGTTTGGATCCTTTTCAAGTCCCAGTGAAGCCTGGTGGTGTGGCCTTGGGCAAGTCAGCGGCTCTCTCTGCCCCAGTCTCCTCAACTGTAACTGGGGGTAAGAGTGAGATCTGCCTCAACGTGGTTGTGAGGAGGGTGGAGGGGATGTGGAGAAAGTGCTAAGAACAGCGTCTGTGGAGCAGCAGAAGTGTTTCGCGTAATGTCACCAAGATTAGTGCTATTTCTTCTCCAGAAGATCAGATGGAGACTCATGGAAGGTTTTTAGCCTGTGGAGGCGTGTGGCCAAATTTGTGCTTTAGGAAGATTGTGCTGGCAGTGATGTTTGTATGAAGGAGGGCAGGGAGATGGGCCCTGTAAGAGGCAGATTCGGTCACTTAAGCCTGAACTGATTAGGACAGCGGAGGCAGTCGGCAGAGAACGGAAGAGACGTGGGGAGGGGAAGCGGAGAGGAAGGTGTTGGAGGGACAGGGCCTGACTTAGTAACCCCGGGGCCTTGAGCAGTTCTGGATGAGGTGGGAGAGGAGTGAGCAGGGGACAGGAGGGACCCCAGCCTCGCCAGGCTGAGCTGCGTCCACGCCCCGTTGGGTCAGGGTTACTGCTGATCAGGAGGGTGGGCCAGTCAGGCCCATCTGGCCTCTTGCCTGTCCGATGGTGGAGGCACATCAGAGTTCTCAGAATCCTGGAGCCACTGGGAGCCCGAGGAGCACTTGTCCAAGACTCAGGCTGTGATCAGAACAGGGTAGAAGGTGCTGCTTCTAACCCCGGGGCCTGCCCGTCTCCAGAATTTGGAGAGAAGAAAAGCCCTGGACTCCCCTCAAGCCACGAAGGTGCTGATCAGGAGGGGAGGGTCAGGGAGCGGGGAGTCAGTAGGGAGAGCTGCCTCTCCTCCGCCTGCAGGCCCAGGCCCTTCCTAACCTCCAGCTCCACCTGCTTAAGGCAGAATCTGAATCCACACAGAGTCTGAGGTATCTTGGAAAGCCTCTCCTTCCCTCTTGGATGTGAGGATTGTCAGCCATTGTGAAGAGAAGAGGAAGAGGAAAGACACTGCCCCCAGTATGCAGACAGAGAGGACCCCGTTCCAGACAGGCTAGCGCTGTACATCTGGCCCTCGTTCCTTCAAGACCTATCCTGTGGCCTGATTGATTGTGCTAAGGGCCCAGTCTGGTCTGGACAGGAAGACAACAAAAGGAAGTGAGGTCAGAGGAGACTGTTGGATGGAGGGTTGGAATGTGAAGAGCGTTCACCAGCAGATTTCAACACAGGTACTTTTTGCCTGGAGCATTCAGGACCTGATGCATTCCAGAAAAACAATAGGTTTTTGCTTTTGTTTTTGTTTTTTTGAGATAGGGTCTCTCTTGCCCATGCCGGAGTGCCGTGGCACATTCCTAGTTCACTGCAGCCTCAAACTCCTGGGCTCAAGCAATCCTCCCACCTAGGGCTCTTGAGTACCTGGGACTACAGGTGCACACCACCAAGCCCAGCTAGTTGTTTTTTTGTTTTGTTTTGTTTTGTTTTGAGATGGAGTCTCATTCTGTCACTCAGGCTGGAGTGCAGTGGCGCAGTCTTGGCTCACTGCAACCTCCTCCTCCTGGTTTCAAGTGATTCTTGTACCTCAGCCTCCTGTGCAGCTGGGATTACAGGTCATCTAATTTTTGTATTTTTAGGAGGGATGGGATTTCGCCATATTGGCCAGGCTGGTCTTGAACTCCTGACCTCAGGTGATCCACCCGCCTCAGTCTCCCAAAGTGCTGGGATTATGGGTGTGAGCCACTACACCCAGCCTTGTTTCATTTTTTTTTTGTAGAGATAGAGTCTTGCTATGTTTCCTATGCTGGTTTTAAACTTCTAGGCTCAAGGGATCCTCCTGCCTTGGCCTCCCAAAGTGCTGGGATTATGGACATAAGCCACCCTGCCAGACCCAAATTTGATGTCCAAATGCAAACAATCCCAGTGACTGAAAAAACAAACAAACAATGTATTTGGAAAAATTGGTACGATACACAATTTAGTATAAAATGATTGGGAAGAAATAAGCAAAAGTTGAGGATATGTTGCTGTCATTTATGATGTTGGCATGAATGTCATGGTGGGTCTCATTTTGAGTCCCTTTAAAAGCCACTTGGTTATTTTTATGCTTCTGATACTTAGATTCCCAGAGAAATAATCATCTACTGTATTTTAGAAAGTAGAGTGGAAATTTCTCTTAACCTACAATAGGTCAGACTTCAGTGTTTTGAGTTAAATGTACACATTCATTCAGTAAATGTGTTTGAATAACTGTTGCAAAGGCTCTGATGATGTGATATGAACAGGACAGAAATATTCTCTGTCCGTGCAGAACTTACTGTTCACTGGTGAGGGGGCCGTGGGTTGAAGGCGGGCCTCCAAAAGGATATGTCCAAGCTCTAACACGCAGTCATGTGAATGGGCCCTTATTTAGAAATAGGGTCTTTGCAGATGTAATTAAGGATCTTGATGGGAGATCACCTGGATTTAGGGTGGGCTGGAAATCCACTGATCATTGTCCTAAGAGAAGGGGACACAAGCACAGAGACCCAGAGACCATGGCCATGTGAAGACGGAGGCACAGACTGCATGGAGGGGGTCCTGGCTGCCCTGGACGCTTGGGGAGGTGTGGAGGGATTCTCCCTCAGGGCCCTGCCTGTTGCAGGTGGCTAGTCAGGCACCAGCCGGGCAGCAGAGGGCTCCCCCGCCACCCATCAGGACCGTCAGGCGATCATCGGGTGACAGTTCGGCAGTTATCCCACCGCCTAAAAATGATCACTGATCACAGGCACCAGGGAGGGGTGACTCCCCAAACAGATAAAAAGACTCGAAATGGGTAATCAGCTTCCAACAAAATCTCAGAAATGGGGCGAGTAGGCTCTGGGATGGGCATTAAGAGGCAAAACAGAGGAGTATGGCCTTTGGGGGCACTCCGCTGGCAAAGGGAAGAAAGTCTCAGGGAGGACGCCCAGCACTTCCTGAACTCAGGACCCGGTGTTCACCTCCCGGGGCTGAGGAGGGCACCGCGCGTGCAGGCGGCCCACCCTCAGGGGAGAAGCATGAAGAGGGACAAGACCCTGGAAGTATGCCCATGTTTCCAACCCCAAATCCAAAGGTCAAAGGCTGCCCTCGTCCTTCGAGGCGTCTGCTTGGGTCTCTTCCAGTTGTTCTTCCCTTTCCTTCCTGCTCTAAAGCCTTTTAATAAACTTCCACTCCTCTCTGAAATTTGCCTCGGTGTCTTTTTCTGCCTTACGCTCCTCTGTTGAATTCTTTCTTCTGAGGAGGCAAGAATTGAGGTTTCTGCAGACCTGCGGGTAATTCAGATATTTGCCGCCCCTAACGTGCCCACACCTCCATCTCAGACTTCTGACCCCAGAACTGAGAAACGATACGTTTCTGCTGTTTTAGGCCACCCGGTCTTTGGTACCTCGCTACATAGTTCTAGGAAACCAACACGAGTGGGTAAAAAAGGGCCAAACCCGTCATTACAAGCACAAGTTGAGAGGAGAAGCACCCTGGTGCCTGTGTTGTCCTCACCGCAGAGGGACCCGCAGTGAGTCCGCCCGGCTGCCCAGGTCTCCTCCCGTGTCCTGGATCAACACAAATTAGAAAAATGAAATGAGCAGTTCCACAGCAACTGTGTTTGATAGAAAGACTTTTGAGGAATATGGGATCCTTGGCCAGAAGAGTTGGGAGCCGTGGCACCAGATGTTCTGAAAGCCTCTGCAGCCGTGAGGATGGAGCCCCCAGGCTTCAGGGGGTGGAACATGAGGCCCTGAAGTAAGAACCAGGGAGTGGGGCCAGCCACGGGTTCATCTTGAGCCCAGCCCTGCTGACGGCTTCTGAGTAAGAACGGGAGGTGGGGCCTCCTGTTCTGTGTGGCCTCTGAGAAGGTCCGAGAAGGATCTCAGCACAGGACAAGCTTCATCCCTTGGTGTCCTTGGGGCTGTCACTCGCGACCTGCCACCCCAGGGTTGGGTTGGGTGGGTGGCAGGCATGGCTTGGGGTGGCGCTTGGCATGGACACGAACATTGTGACTGGGACTCGGTGGTTCTTGGGGGCTGTTGGAGATGGGAGGGGATGACCTCGGGGCCCTGCAGGGAGGGGGAGGCAGGAGGGGGCAGTCCACCCACTGCCAGGAGGGGAAGCCTCGGGACCACCCTGTGAGGCGGGAGGGCCTTCGCTAGACTGACTCTGCCCTTCCCACTGAGGGGCTCAGATCAGCTTCATGAGTGGCGGTGGACGGCTGAGCCACTGAGTTCTAGAAGGCACCGGGCGTTGGTGTGGTAGAGCCTCATGTGGACCCACGGTGGGGAAAGAAGCAGAGGCTCTGTCAGGGGAGTTGTCGTGACCTTGAACTTGGCACCGTTTTTGAAGAAGCTGAAGGGAAAGAAGGAATGACAGGTACGAGAGGGGGTCCAAGTATTTTGTGTGGGTTTGAATTGGAAATGCGGGCCTGGGCTCCATGTTGGGCAGAGCCTCTTGGACATGGTTTTATCATTTGCCAAACGGAGACAGGGACACTTTTTCCTCTGCTTTATCACACGGTCATGAGTCAGGGCCACTGTGGGCCTGGCGGAGTGCGGTGCAGACACCGTGGCAGGAGACAGCTGCAGTTGGGGGAGCGCCGTGCACATGCTGTGGCAGGGGACCGTGGTTGATGGAGTGTGGTGTAGATGCAGTGGCAGGGGACAGCCGTGGCTGCACCTGTGTCTTCGCGGGACAGGTCCCTGTGAGTGGGGCACTTACCTCCCACCCATCAGACCCCCGGGCTTCTGGGCCTGGGGCCCCGAGAAGACGGGCTCTTTTTATTTCTGTAGCTTCAGGTGGAGGCTGCCCAGCCCACCCAGGCCGCTCGGCTTCCTTCTCTGGGTTTTCCATGAGGCAGACGGGATTTCCTATCAGGAACCACCGTGGTATCGGTCAGGGCCTGTGGGGAGGGCTGTTGGAAACAGAGCCCCTTATCTCACCCAAAACACAACCCTGGTGCCTTGCTGTGGCGGGCTCTGGAAAATAAAAAGTCTTTTTGAGCAGGTACTTTTAGACCACCAGAGGATTGTGTTTGCAGGTGTGTTGTAATTATCGCGGGGAAGTAGGTAAGGCGTCTGGGGAGAAGACGGGAGAAAGAAACAGAAGAATAGTGAAAATAGTAGCCTCGAAATGGACCACACAGGTCTCCAAGGGTTTGCCAGAATTTTTGCTGTGTGCTCTGATGGTGTCTGAGGGATTTCAGGGCTTGCAATGGCAAACAGAAAAGGAGACAGCAGACCTCTCTCAGAGCCAGAGAGGCCCAGGCAGCACTTACTGACATTATTTTCTTTTCAGTATATACTTATTGTTATCATTTCCTCCTCTATAGAGCAAAAGAAGCTGCTTTTCCATTTAGAATAATCGCATAGAGTGTTCATTTAAATTACGTTCACTAAAGACAGAAACTGTAGATTTGAAACTATTGAGTAGATAGTGAATGAAAAAGTGCAAAACGGTGGCAGTGGCACAACATGAGTGGGCCCGTGGAAACGTGATGTAATCCCAGCCTCTCATGTTCCTGAGGAAGAGGCCAAGGCCACGGCCGGGGGCTCAGCCAGGGGCCTCCAGGAGAGAAGGACGCGGTGCAGCCAGGGCGTGAGGGGATTAGAGGAGAGAGACAGAGACACACGCCTGAGACGAGAATCGCAAGGGTACAGAAAGGGACCTTAACTGACCCAGACGCTCTCATGGATGGCTCTTGCCCAGCTCCAGGGGAGCCGAGGCCACAGACAGATGCAGGTGGAGGGAGAGAAGCCCTCGGTGGCCCAGCCTTCGTCCCGCAGGCCAGGCAGCTACCCTGCCCTGGCTCCTCAACACCTCCCAGTGAGGAGGCTCCCTTGGGAGAGGACACAGCACCGCTTACCTCCCACCCCTTCATCAAACCCAAGGGTTGAGACAGCCACCAACACTTGCCAGAGGCAAAAACCTGGCCCCAGCCACAAAAGGGACTTTCTGAAGATACAGCTTCCAAATCTTCTGATTCATTTTGCTAGAGATTTTCAAAAATTCTTTGAGGCCTCAACACTTCTGCTTTCGCTCATCAAGAAAAGCACGGGGGGCCATTTTTTGTCTGTGACCCATAGATTTTCACCCTACCCAAAGGGAGGCAAGGAAGCAGGGAGACTAGAAGAGGTGGCTGCCGTCTGTCCCGAGCTAAGGAAAGGAGAGAACACTCAGTGGCCTTGCGGTCTAGGACAGCTGGAGAACTGAGATCAACTAAAGTCCAGGAGGAATTCAGGGTAGATGCCCAGGAAGGTCATCTGGTAAACCTGCATGGGCTCTGCAGGAGCTTGGGCTAAGTCACTTCTGGAAGCCCCTTTATGCCCTAGAGGTTTCTCTAGAGAGAAGTCTCATGCACGGGTGCAGGAGGCTGAGGGCTTTTCCCAAGGCTGGGCCTTTCTCTCTGCATCTTACTGTCCGGGTATGCTTCCTGCATACAGAGGCCAGGAGCTCAGCGGCTGGGAGGCGACTGGCTCTGGTGGAGCCCTTTCTGCAGAGACTGCAGCGGGAGCAAGGACTGGCCCCCAGGGCGGGGTGGTTGGGGTCCTGGCCAGACCCAGGGCAGTGGGTAGCTGAGTTTAGAGGTCCCCTGGGGACCACCAGGTGACACCTGCTGATGATCATGGAGACTCACAGGTTGGGACTTGAACCTGGGACTTCGGTGAGGTGCACCAGCTCCCTAGAGGGGTCCAAAGGACAGATGGATGAGGGAGCAATGACTATCCTTAGAGACTAAGGATCCTCAGATGGCAGGACTCACTCACTGGACAGTTTCCCAGGCCTGTGCTTAGCTGAGTAAATCAACACGTCTAAGGACGGGGCGTCTCCTTATCAAGGGGGCATGTGGGTGAGGGGGCTACCTGAGATACGTGTGTGGGTGAGGGAGAGCCCGCAGCCAGCCGAGAGGGCATCTTGGCTTAAATATTTCAGTCCCAGCGGCTGATACCTTCTCTCACGGTGTTAGCTGAGCAGCTGAGAAACTTTTCTTAAATCCGTGTGAATTCCTTTCATTTTGGTTGTACTATTTGGCATTTCCACGGACTTCAAACATTTCAGCAGTGAAACGCTTAAAAAAAAAATCAGGTCGTATGAGAAGGACCCAGAGAGAAGTGGTTACGGGTTAGTGTAAATTTATTCCTAAATTCAGATCTGGAACACGGACTTAAGACGAGCAGCCTCCCGGCCTTTCCTGGGAGAATTGCTCAGCGCAGTTAAGTCAGTTAACCCCCAGGACTTCGCCCCATGGGAGTCAGAGCTGGATCACAGCCACTCTGAGCAGAGCACTGGGGTTGCAGCTTCTGACTGGGGGCCAATATGTGAAGCCCCCATTTGCTATCTCTGTCCACGGCACCTTGACACGTAATCCTCATGCCCCATCCCAGTCGCTTGGCGAGAGACTGGGGTACTCAGCTGCGGAGGGTCACTGTCCGTCTCTTTGAGATGTCTGCTAATGCCCTCCAAGCTTCCCAGAGTAGATTTCAAAACTACCCAGCCAGTGAGTTTAGGTCAGACCATTCCAGCCCGACCCTGAAACTCAGGGAAGACGCCTCTCTGGCCATTTTCTTGTGATGCAGAAACAGACAACAAGAGCTTCCTTGTATTAATGAAAATAACGTTAGTAAATGGAAGCAATAGAGCATCATGGGGATTGCATGGAATTAAAACTGGGAAAAATGGGTGATGATCACAGGCTCCTTCCAGCCACCGTGTTGCCAATGTTTGCACCAAACACTGTCCTCCCTGGCACAGGCTTGGTGGGACCCACTCACCTCTGTCCCCTCACACGTGCCCGGGCTCCCAGCCGCCTTAGGCACAGGCAGACGAGAGTGTCCTCTGGACTGTTCCCTTGGGCTTTGTCACTGCAGCCACTGACGCAACTCTGGGCCTTCCAAGTAAGACAGTACCAAGCGGGGCCCTGGAAGGGCCAGAGATGCTGCTGCTCTGTCACGTCCAGGAAGCTTGCTTCTCCCTTCTAGAGCAAACACACGGCTGAACCATGGAGGAGTTTCTCCCTGGAGGCTGGCGATCTGGGGCCTTGCAGATCAACGGTGGGAAAGAGCCCAAGAGGGCCTCCGTGAGGGGGACCCTGACTGTCTGCGCGCGGCCCCATGCCTGCTCACACATGCTGGGACCTGAAGCAGAATGGATCAGCAGCAGGATGGGCCAGGGGTGCCAGGCCTGGGCTATCCCCGCAGTCCTGTGGCTGCCTGCGTTCCTGGCTGAGAGCCCTGTCTCTGGCCCCTCTGTCCTGATCCATCCCAGGACTCTGGGCTTGAGTGGCATGGTAGGGCCCGGCAGTGACTCCACCTTAAGCCTCTTTCTTCTCCTCCTCTCCTCCCCTGTGGGCATGGGCTGGGCCGCCTGCCCCACTCCATTGGCCTCAGCACCTGGAAGGCTCAGCATCCGGACTGCCTGTGGGACCAGGTGGAGCTGTGTGTGGCCCCTGGCTCTGCCGCCCACTGGGCAACCTTAAGCACATCCCTGAAGCCTCAAACCTTCAATCATCATGAGGATTAAATAAAATAGTGGGTCGTGTTTAAAGTACCTGGAAAAGTCCTCTCCTGGACCTGGACATTGGACCTCTGCTCCCAGTGGCCCTCACTGTGGAGGCCGTAGGGGCCTTTCCAGCCCTTCCACATCCCCTGAGACCAGGGCCTGCTGGGGCACGAGGTCATGCCGGTCAGAGCATCCACCCCACTTTTAGAATGTGTTTCTGGCGAGGGTTAAGGGGAGCTGGAATTCCCTTCCTGTGTTTGCTTCTGACTGTGGGACTGGCTGTGTGGGGTGTAGGGCACGTGGACAGACATGGGGTTGAGGGCAGGGCACACGCGAGGCCTCTCTGTGCAGGACAGAGCTGGGCTGGGAGGAAGGGACAGGCTGTGGTCTGCTGGCCTCCATTTACGGTTCTTTTCCTGCACCTTGCGGAGAGCAGAAGGGCTGTGTGAGACAGTGGGTGTGAATTGGCGGTGGCTCTCACTGTGTTTCTATTGAACCATGACCCTCATGCATCTGGCAAAGCCTACACTGTTGTTATGCATGGGGATTAGGATGATCAGAAGCATTCTAGTGTAAGAGAGATGAGGGGGAAGGAAGAAGAGACAGAGGAAGGAGGAGGGAGGCAGTGGGAGGGAGAAAGGAGGAAAAGTGACTGAGTTCCACACTGCCCGTTGTGTGGCCAGGGCAGCAGTGTGGCCCACACTGAGCTGGAGGCAGGAACTGTGCTTGTCCCTACGTCTGCAGCCGCCCAGGAGCTGTTGCTAGACATGCACTGATTCCCTCCCGGGTCTGTTTCCCCTGCTGTGAAATGAACCGAGGTTGAGTAAGATGGGGACATTCAAGGTCAGCTTATTTGCTGGTGTCCCCTGGGACATGGGATCCAAGAACAGAGGGCAGTCGGCCTCAGGCCTCAGACTGCAAGCCATGACTGATGAGTGTTTATGTGGCCTGCTTGGCCTGCTCCTTTGTTTTGGGCCTCAGGGAATGAGGTCTTGGTGCCTCTTCTTGAGATTTGCTTCTTCTTTATTCTCTCTGGTTTGGGCCAAATTCGAGAGGTCTAATGAGCTCCTTCTGGCCTGGTTTTCCCAGTGGCGCACTCCATAGTGACAACCCAGCCAACTTTCAGGACTTAGAGCCCTTACCCATTGCTGCACAACAGACTACATGAAAATTGAGGCTTCAAAGCACAATAAACAGGCATTCCTCCCCATTTCTCTGGGGGTGCTCAGCTGGATGGCTGTCTCAGCATCTCCTATGAGGTTGCAGCCAGAGAGCAGCAGGTGGGGCTGCATCATCTGAAGGCTCAACCGGGGCTCCCTCCTGTAGCAGGCAGTGGGTACTGGCTGTCTGTGGGAGGCCTCAGTTTCTCTTGTCTTGGACCTCTCTGCAGGGCAGCTCAAGGATCCTTGTGAACACTGGCTTTCTCCAGAGCAGGAGGTCCTGGACAGGGTAAGCAGAGGCAGAAATGTCTCTTATGGTGTAACCTCAGAAGTCACATTCTGTCACTTTTTTCTTACTCTGTTGGCCTTGCTCTAAGGTACCAGCCCTGACACCTTGTGGGAAGTGTGTGAATCCTGGGAAGTGAGGTCCTCTGAGGCCTCCTGGAAGGCTGGCTCCTGGAATGCTGGGTCTGAGAGGCTCTGAGTCCCTGAGCAGCTTGTTCACTGAGCCATGGAGTCTGGCTCATGCAGAGCTGAAATCAGTCAGTCTTTACCAGCTCACTCAGCAAACAAGTTTGAACACATTCTGTGTCACACAAAGTGGTAGTTTAGGGGGACACACAGACCAATAGACTTGGAGACTTGTAGAGAGGGTGACAACCAACCTGGGAAGTGTTCAATGTTGGGGGGCAGGAATCAAGACCAGAGCATGGGGTGGGGCCCAGCCAGCAAAGAATGGGCTTCCCAGGGACTCAGGGAAGGTTGCCTGGGAAAGGCAAGGCTGCCTGGGAAAGGGAAGGCTGCCTGGGGAAGGGAAGGCTCAGTTGCATGTGGAAGGGTACAGGGGATCCTGGCAGAGGGTGTTGGGGTGGGGAGGCACAGCCCTCCAGGCAGGGGGACCACAGTGAGCAAAGGCATAGCTTGGCCTGGCTGGTCAGAAGACTCAAGATGCTGGGCACTGCTGGAGTTAGGGTGTCATTTCTCCAGTATGCCCGCATTCCAGAACCTTCCAAAACAACAAAAAATTTCTCCTGCTTTGTAAAAATCCTGTTAAGTCAATGGTTAACTTGTTTGTTACTGCAACCAAGAGGTTCATTACAAAGTTCTGGAGAAACTCAGCCCTGGAGGACCCGGGTGTAATGTTGGGCCAGCCAGAATGAAAGAAATAGTTTCCATCATGGAAAAGATTGTCTCATGCTCCTTCGCTGCAGGCGAACATAGCTTCGTGGCTTTCGGGTCCCCTCCCCACTTGCTCTCAGCTAGGGTGTGCACACATGTGTATTTATATGCCCATGTGTCATTTTCCTTTGTTTTGGAAGAGCGTACTACCCGCCGGGATCGGCGGAGGCTGCAAAGGACCCGAGGGACTCACGGGCCTGCCGGAGCTGGAAAGTTTAAAGACTGCTTTGAGCTTTCGGCTCCATCTGCCACCACATTTATGTGCATTTGATGGGATGGAAAATAACACGCCATCTATTCATTTGTACGCATGGTGTGTGAGCTGCTGAGGCCACTCTCTGTGGTCTGTCTGTTTCAGAGCTGCCTGTCTTGGATTATATAGTCCTAGTGGGCAGGGGCATTCTGCTAATCCTACCCCTCCTGCCCGGTGTACAGAGAGGCACGTGTGAGGTTTTGCAATGTGATAGAAAACAGGAGAGGCATGCAGCCTACGTCAGCCCCATTGATGTCTTGTTCCCCTTTATCAGAGTTGCCCTGGGGGGCCCTGGCCCTCCTGACCTCCCTCTCCCCTCCTTGACAGTCCCTCCTGGCTTCTTTCCTTCCCTTCCCTTCCCCCACCTTGGGTAGGGAGCAGAGGGCTGAGCTCACACCTGGAAATCGCCCAAGACAAAGAGAACCTGCCTAAGAGTCTGCCTAAGGGGTGGGGACAGCGAGGCCCCGTGATGGTAGTTGGCAAAGGTAAGTGATGTCAGACAGTAGGCGTTTCTCCAGCCCTGCAGCAGTTTCCAGGCGTGGAGGGAGGCCTGGCGCCAACTTCTCAAGTCACGTTCAATGAACAGTTGTGGTTTGAACTGTGGAGAGTGGGGCCTGCAGGGGAGAGAGAAATGCACCAGCCAAAGGCTGCAGCCCGACCCTCCTGATCTCATCGCTCAGCCGTGCTGGGGAGGAGTCTGGGGCTGCAGCTCTGGGCAACTTCATAGTGGCTGGAGAGAGGAGAGGGCTGTGTTTCTGACTGCAGCAGGCGACCTGCTTCCTCTCTGCCATGAGGCCGGGAAGAGGAGATACAAAGACAACCTGGGAATCTGTCCCCAGGTTGGTCAACTCCAGGTTACCTGGAGCAGATCCTAGGGATACCCCCAGACTTGCCTGGGGGAGGATGGAGAGGCTGTAAGTTCCCTCATCGCCTAGATCAGGGTGCTGCTGCTGAGTCTGTGATTTAAGAAAATACCAGTCCTTGCCTTTTACCTGGTTCTTTTGCAACTCCGCTCCCTGCCCACCCCAGTGAAAGGTTCACCTGCACAGGTTAGGGTGGCTTGGGGTTGGGCCCTGAGGCTCCTGGGCCTTTGGATGTAGAATTTTCCTAAGTAGTTGTTATCTGAGAGTGAGAGGTTGCAGCCCAGACCTCCAGATGAAACAGCCTGGGCCACTTTGCTAAGCATTTACATTCAGCATTTGTGGAATTTGTATGGTATCATTCCAGTTTTGATCTCCATAGATAGGACTTGAAGGAAGTGTACTAATGCCATCTATTTTTCTGGGTCTGGATATTTTTTTTTAATCGACTTTATGTTTTAAAGAAGTTTTATGTTCATAGTTAAATTGAGTGCTAAGTACAGAGTTCTCAAGCCTCCGCCACCATCAACATCCCCACCAGATGGTGCATTTGTTGTAATTGATGAACCCACATGGACGCATCACTGTCACCCAGAGTCCACAGTTTACCTGAAGGCTTGTTCTTGGTATTGTACATCATGTGGGTTTGGACACGTGTGTAATGACGTGGATCCACCATGAGAGCATCATACTGATCATACTGAATTGTTTCACTGCCCTAAAAATCCTCTGTGCTCTGCCTACTCATCCCTTTCTTTCCCCAACCCCTGGCGACCACTGATCTTTGCGCTGTCTCCATAGTTTTGCCTTTATCAGAATGTCCCATTGTTGGAGTCTTATAGGAAGTGGGCTTTTCAGGTGGGCTTCTTTCGCTTAGCAATGTGCATTCAGTGTTCTGTGTCTTTGCACAGCTTGATAGCTCATTTCTTTTCAGTGCTGAATTGTATTCCATTGTCTGCATGTTCCACAGTTCTTTCATCCATTCACTACTGTCTTAGTCTGTTCGTGCTGCTATAACAAAATATTGGAGACTGGGTAATTTATAGAGAAAAAAAATTCATGCATCATAGTTTCTGGGTCAGGAAAGTCCAAAATGAAGTCGTTGGCAGATTTGGTGTCTGGGAGGGCTGCTCTCTTTCCTTCCAAGATGGTGCCTTGTTGCTGTATCCTTTGGAGGAGGTGGACACTTTGTCCTCACATGGCAGAAGAAATGAAAGGGAAAGAATCTTCTCTCTCTCTCTCCAGTCCTTTTCTAAGGGCTCTAATCCCATCCGTGAGGGCTCTGCCCTCATCACTTAATCACCTCCTAAAGGCCCCACTTCTTACTACTATCACATTGACCATTAAGTTTCAATACATAAATTTTCATGGACCCATTCAGACCATACATAGCACCTATTGAAGAACATCTTGGTTCCTTCCAAGTTTTGGCAATTATGAAAACAGCTGCTATAAATGTCTGTGTGCAGGGTTTTGTGTGGATATAAGTTTTCAACTAATTTGGGCAAATACTGAGGAGCAAGATTGCTGGATTGTAGGGTAAGAGCATGTTTAGTTTTTTAAAGAAGCTGCCAAACTGGCTTCCATTTTGCATTCCTACCAGCAGTGAATGAGCATTCCTGTTGCTCCACATCCTTGCCAGCATTTGATGTTGTCAGTGTTTTGGAACTTGACATTCTAATTGGTGTGTAGTGCTATCTCATTGTTGTTTTAATTTGCAATTCCCTAATGACATATCATGTAGAACATCTTTTCATTTGCCTATTTGCCATCCGTATTTCTTCTTCTTCTTCTTTCTTTCTTTTTTTTTTTTTTTTTTGTTTTGAGACAGTTTCACTTTGTCACCCAGGCAAAGTGCAATAGTGCAGTAGTGCAAGAGTGCAGTAGTGCAATCTCAGCTCACTGCAACCTCCACCTCCTGGGCTGGAGCAATTCTTGTGCCTCAGCCTTCCAAGTAGCTGGGATTAGAGGCCTGTGCCACCACACCTGGCTAATTTTTGTATTTTTAGTAAGGACGGGGTTTCACCATGTTGGCCAGGCTGGTTTCAAACTCCTGGCCTCAAGTGATCCACTGCCTTGGCCTCCTAAAGTATTGGGATTACAGGCGTGAGCCACTGTGCCAAGCCTGTATATCTTCTTTAGTGAGATGTCTGTTCAGGTCTTTTGTTCATTTTTTAATTAGGTCATTTTCTTATTGTTGAGTTTTAAGAGTTCTTTGTATATTGTGGATAACAGCCCTTTGTCAGGCTGTCTTTTGCAAATATTTTCTCATAATTCGTGGCTTGTGTTCTCATTCTATTGAGGTAACTTCTTTTTTATACTTTCCTGATTTTCCTAATTTTCCATGATAAAAATGTGTAACTTTTAGCATCAGAAAAAATATTTTGAAAGCTCTAATATTTTACTAAATTGATATTTTATCATCATCTAATTTTTGCTTTAGAAAGATCATTTGGCTGCTATATGGAGGATGGATTAAAGAATGGTGAGAGTTTGGGGACCAGTTAAAGGCTGTCGCTATTCTTCAGGCAGAGCTTTCTGCAGCTAATACTGTTTGGAACAATGAAGGCGGTGGGAAGTGGTAGTATTCAGATGCATCACAGAGGTGACACAGCCTATTGATGGAGTGGTCAGGAAGCATGAGTAAAGTCGTGGAATCAAGAGTGGGTGGAGAGTGGCACCGTTTACTAAGATGTGGAAGACCAGGGGTGGAGAGGATTCAGGATGGAAAAGCTAGAGTCCTCTCAGGTCCTGTTAAGCATGAAGCACATTAGACTTGCAAGACGACGTGTCAAGTGGGATCTGGGTAGCAAGTCAGGAGCTCAGAGGAGCGGTCAGAACCGGGGAGATGTAAATTTGGAAGTTGTCAGGTGTTGGTAGTGTTAAAGCCATGGGATGGATCAAACTCCCCAGTAGATAAAGCAAGATGTCTGGGAACTGAGCCATGGCTTTCCAACATTTAGAGGTCTGGAAGAGCAGAGGTCCAAAGGGAGAAGAGGCGAGGGCGGTAGGAGATGAGAGTGTGCTGGCGCCCAAGAGTGGAGGAGAAGGTGTTCTAGGTGCTGCCGAGGTTGCATCTGATGACTTATCCTTGGTAATAAATTACCCCTGGCAATTCATCAAGCTGCAGTCTGCTGAAAATGGGAGCTGGGGTTGGGGGTGACTTAGAGGAAGGTGGGGGTGCGGGTGGCCTAGAGGATGCTGGGGAGTCAGCGTGCAAAGGCAGCAGGGTCATCTGGGCAGGAGTGCAGTCATGTGAGCTGATGATGGAGGGGGAAGGGGGTGCAGGTTTAGGAGGCCGACCCTGGATAGCGGTACTTGGGGGAGAATCGGGGGTGGGGAGCATGCATGCTGAAGAGCTGATTTGCCCTGGGAGGGGGTCACTGAGCCAAGCATTTAGAGCATGGCCTGGGAGTTTGGGGTAGGGTAGAGTGGGGCAGGGGGGACACATCTCAGGCTGGAGGGAGGGCAGGTTGGACGGGAGCGGAAAAGCCAGTGCCTGGTGGCACAAGGTGGAAGAGGGAAGGAAGAACAAATACAGGGGCACTCAGATACATTTAATCTCAGCTTTGCCACAAGCCAGCTGCCTGATCTTGAGCAATTCACTTGATGTCTGTAGATTTCAGGTTCCTCAGCTGGCAAAGGGGATCAGACTAAGTGATCCATGTGGGTTTCCAGGTCTAACTTGATAGATCTGTCCCTGCTTGTCCTGCCCAGTGAAAGAGGAAAACAAAAGCCCATCCACCAGCAGCAGCTGTTGAGGAATCTGGATTCTATGGGAGATTATCAGATTTCTCTGAATCTAGCTAATTTTGCCTTACTTTCTGGTCTACTTAACAGCAAACATTTCCAGGTATTGCAACGCTATCTCCTTTCTTAGAAGACAGTAATGCAGCTAGCGCACTGACCCTTGGTGAAATTCTCAGGGCCGGGCTGGGTGGATTGCTTCCTTGGGGGACTGAGGAGCTTCCTCGGTGTCTTCTCATTGCCTCAGCTCACACGGAGTGTGGCAGCCACATTTGTGTGGCAGAGAAAAAGGAGTTGGCAAAGGAAACAAATCATGGTAGAGAGAGATACAGGGCGAAGGAGAGGAGAGGGAGGAAGGGGGCTGTATTAATTAAGCCAGAATCCAGATTAGCCTAATACAACTGCCAAGTTGTAATGGAGAGGGCAGCAAGTGTGAAATTCAGGCAGAAGGTCTGAGTTTCTGTGAGATGGTAGATAGCAAATGCAGTATTTTGAAAAGCAAAGGCTGAGGGTTTTGCGGGGAGGCTGAGGAACTGGAAGCATTTTAGATACCTGGAATTCCACAAGTTCTTTCTTTCCTTTTCATTTTTTAAAGTGGTGGTTTCTCGGTGTGTTGCCCAGGCTTTGTGTAGTGCTATTCACAGGCAGGGTCATGGCTCCAACTCCGGGGCTCAAGCGATCCTCCCACCTCAGTCTTCTGAGTAGCTGGGGCTACAGGTGTGTGCCACCACACTGTTTTTACTTCCGTTTTTTTAGTAAAGAATTTCCAATATACACACAAATGTGTGTAAAGAGTATAATGAATTCTGTGTGTGTCTGATCCAGCTTCAGTGATTCCCAACTTACGGCCAATCTTGTTTCATTTCTGTCCCAACCATTCTCCTCCTTTGTAATTTCAAAGAAAATCCCAATTGTCATTCAATTTTACCCGTAAACATTTCAGTAAATGCCTCTATGACTCTAATCACGGTGCCATTGTTAAACACAAAAATCTAACAGTAACTACTTGACTTTAAACATACACTCAGTGCTGGATATTTTCTTATTTAAAAAGTTTGATTTAGCTCTAAATAAGGGCCATGCATTGCAATGGTCTCTTAGAGAGATGGAGAGGAATCTATGACTTTTTTTCCAGTTTCTATTTCGTTGAAGAAATTCTGCTTGTTTTAGTTTCCTGGAGATCAGATTCAGGTGTGACCTTGGCAGGACTTAGCTGAGATGCAGGTCCCTTGGGAGGTAGTGGTCTGTGTGTTCTGTGCCCTTAGTGATGACCCTTCAATGCGTCAGGGTTATGAGATGGTGATACTCTGCCATTCCTTCGTTTATTAGCTGGGATATTGCTATGCAGAGGATCTCCCCTATGTTAGCTATTTGGTTGCTTGCTCTGAGGGATAACGCATAGATGAAACGGTAGGATAAATGCCTGATTTTCCTTTATTAACCAGTTTTCAAAGCCCTACATTGGTTCCCTGAGATACTCCAAAGGAAATCAAAATTTTTATTTTGTAAAGAAACATTATGTAGCTATGGGCTTAAATGTGTCTGATGTTTCAATCCATGGTAGTCATTATCCTAATGAGCTCTAATTGTCTCAAGCACTTTTAAATTAACGCCCCACTTGTCATGAGACACCTGTGCATCTCCGTGCAGGACGGTGTCATTCCAGGCTTCGGAAAGGCACCTGGTTTCACTCAGGTCTGCATTCATCCGTCTCACGAGCAGCCCAACTTCTAAGAAAACAGGCACGTTTCTTGAGTGAACAGGTCTCAGAAGAGGGAAGTATTCTGAAGCTAAGGCTATGTGGTATCAAATTGAAACTACTTTACAAAAGCATACTTGATATTTTTATATTATCCCAAAGAAACATATTCAGCACGGCCGAACGTGTCACAAGTGTGACTTAGCAGACCAGTGAGAAATGTGAAAGATTAATGTTTTTGACTCTTTATGTAACAAATGTGATGTCAGTGCATGGAGAACCCATAGGAACAAAGTGAATCCGTGCTCCCCAGCAGGTTCCCTGGAGTCCTGGTCAGGACAGACAACAGGATCTCAACTTTGCCTCCACAGGGAGGTCTGGGGAATACCCCCGAAGCTCCGAAGTCATGTGGTAGATGTACACACATTTTCCTGGGGAGAGGGTCCAGAGCTTTTATTAGAATCTCAAATACACATGCTCTAAGTGTAAGTACAAGTGGACTCGAGTAACCGTCCATCTGGGAGAAGTTTTCAGTCTTGCTGTTGGTCCTGGGGTTTGCCAAGTGCAGAAAAAATGAAAACTTCTCTGGGTCTAGGGAGATTTATTTTTGAGGACGTTCCTCCCACCCAAGTTAGACTGCATGGACAAAGGGGTATTACTCTTTCATCAGTGTTGTCTCATGCCAATTTAAAAAAGCCCATTTGGGCCAGGCACCATAACTCACGCCTGTAATCCCAGCACTTTGGGAGGCCAAGGTGGGCTTATCACCTAAGGTCAGGAGTTCAAGACCAGACTGGTCAACATGGTGAAACCCTGTCTCTATTGAAAATACAAAATTAGCCAGGTGTGGTGGCACGCACCAGTAATTTCAGCTACTTGGGAGGCTGAGGCAGGAGCATCACTTGAACCCAGGAGGTGGGGCTGCAGTGAGCTGAGTGTGCGCCATTGCACTCCAGCTTGGGAAACAAGAGCAAAACTCTGTCTCCAAAAAAAAAAAAAAAAATTAAATTAAAGTCCGTTTGAAGGCTGAGACATCATCTACTTTGAACCCCCACGACTCCTAAGTGTATACTTCTACTTCTTAGCCAGTTTCAGCTCTAGGGATAGGCAGGAATTTAAAGTGGGGAGTATGATGAAGACAAACTGTAACATTGCCACTTTAGGTCTTTCTGCCTCCGTCATCAACATTTACAGATGGGGGCCTTAACTAGGCATTTTCTGATGCTTGTACAATTAATTACTAGCATTATAGCCATATATATTTGAAACAAGTATCGTGCTGTCTGCATACTGAGAGAAGCATTAAATACAAAGTAGACCCAGCTACCACAAGTCGCTGAACACATCTGATGGGTCAGTGGTGTCCTGACAGATCCCAGGGTGATTTACCTGTGATCCACGGACGGCTAACAAGATGACCCGTTTCCCTTACCACTGTGCGTGCACACATCCTGAGGAGGACCATGAAGTTTAAGAAGATTTGCAGGGCAGAGGCTATTCTTTGCTGAAAATATATAAGCACACCCACTGGAGAAAGGTAAAAAGGCAGGGAAATTAGACTCTCTTCAGCTCTGACTCGGAACAGGTTAAGGCAAAAACTAGGAATATGGTGGCTGTATGTTGACTATCTATCAGTTACCCAAAGCGGGCTGGCTAGATGAGTGAATACTCAGTGCTGATACGAGGAATTCACAGCACCGGAATTGCTAGGAGGGATGCTTGCACACAGCCAGTCAGCCCTCTACCCGACGCCCCACAATCTGGACTCAGTAACATGGTGTGTCTGGGGCTGCAGGGGGGATGTTAGGGGTGAGGCCCAGTTACTTTTTTTTTTTCTTTAAGCACCTCTGGGGATTGTGACGCCCGAAGAGGTTTGAGAACTAATGGGCTAAATCACTGACTGCTCTCAAACACAGGCGCTATTTCTGAAGAATATTCATTTAAATATATTGACTTAGATACTGGATCTTATTTTGACCCTTGAGGGAACCAAAGGAAGATACAGTTTTAAATAAAACATCATTCCATTAACAACAATTGAACTACTACTTGCTTCTTAAATGCCAGGAGCTGATCAAGGTTAACTCTGGAGTAACTATTCTACACAACACCTCTAGAAATGATTAGAAATCTTGCTTTCTGGTGTTGCAGATCACAATCATTGGTGTAATAAACACTTTTAATGTGAATTTCCAAAGACAAGAACCTGAGGTACTTAAATTAAAATCTGAAATTAATCAGGATGCTTTGCCACTACCCTTACTATCCTATCCAGAAAGTAACAGGTGTTCAGTTATCTTCAATACAATTGCTGTGTCTGATTACACCATGTTCTTAAAAGATTTCCTAACACAAGACTTACCTACCCTTCACTGATTCATCAATGAATTTCAAAGGTTTAACTACAATTTCTACTAACTTTTGTGAGGCTTACCATTACCTCCTTTGCCACACCAGCATATTTTGCCAAATGCCCCCAATATAGCCACCAGGCAAGAAACCTTCAGGGTGATTATGTGTGTGCTTTTTTTTTTTTAATAGTATCATTCATTTGTACAGAGAAATCATTTGGATGGATCTATTTACAGTCTTTTCTGATTATCATTTCCACTGGCCAAATATATTTCACAGAATAGTCAACACTGACTTGAATTGATCACCATTATAATCGGGTTTTTACTCCTCCTCCCCCCTTTCAAAGATGATATCCCATTTTAACAGAAACATTTTGTAATAAAAGATTCACCAGTCTTTTTCCATCTTATGAATAAATCCACCAAAATTTATCTAATATGGTCAAATTTTTAACACATTTCACTGTTTCTTTTCAAACTCATTATTTGCAGGTATTGCAAACCAAGGCAAATAAGTCCACGTCCCCTCGAGCCTTCTACAACTTACTACACGCCCTCAAGTTGAGCTTCTCCTATCTCCTTTCACACTTGTGAAACGTCTGGCACAACCAGACATTTTACCTGAAGACAAAACTACTCTCTTTTTCTCTCTTTTTCTTTTAGCTCACTACCAATCACCTTCCCTCTTGCTTTTCAGACAACACTAAAACTTTCAACAAAATCTTTGAAGTGGTTTTCTTTCAGTAGTCTAGAATACATCAAGTCATTTTATGGATCTTTACCCTGAAATGCTACACTTTAAAAATGGCAATTTTCTTAATTGGCTCAAACACAGTATGGCTTGGTTTCACTTGGTAAAGTTAATGTGATTAAAAAAATATATACATATACACACACACACATACACACACATTTTTAATCAGGAAGAAAAATACTTTAGAGACATGCCAATTTGAAAAGGCATCAAAGTAAAAAAATAAAAGCATATGCTAAAAACTACTTTACAATTAAAAAAAATTAAATAATCGGCAGGTTAAATGAATGTAAAATGAGGAATGTACAGTGAAAAACAAACTAATATAAAGCATTCCAGTTGATAAAATTAAAAACCTCCTCAGGCTTATGGTTTGTTTTCCAAGGAAATTATGTTTCAATGTAAAGTTTGAAATACTCCAGACATACATTCCACGTAGGTTTTGGGTGCCAATGTTAAAATTTCAAATTTTGCATGCAAGGCTTATCAAAGAAACACTGGCAGATTTCCAGTATTTGCAAAATTCTAAGTTGGTGAATATTGTAAATATTACAATTGGTATCAGAAAGCCATGATGAATCCAGAATTAAGAGAAAACCCATTTCATAAATATTTTGTTTGATTAAAAATACCAGGCTTACATGTTCTAAATAATTCAAGAAAATATCTTTTTTTTTAAAAAAGGCAATTTAACAGTAATCTGTATATCTTTAGCTGCCATTAAAAAAAGAAAAAGGAACAACCAAAAACAATGAAAATGTTACAACTGGTATAAGGTAATCCTATAATGCTCCCCTTACAAGAAAACAAAACTGTACACATTTATAAACAAACAGTCTCTCCACCAGTTAACACACAGAGCCTTCTCTACACCAAAGTCTCTTTCCGTTTGCCACCAGACCGGGCTTTGTCCCTCGCTCTTCGGATGCCGGGCTGTGTCTGGTGTGTCTTTAAGCTCTTGCTGTCCTCTGCCATCTCCATGCCAGAGCCACACTTGTAAGTGTTTTCGTCAACTTCTACCTGAGTAACACTGGAGACTGCAGATGCCCTCCTCTGGGCTGGGAGCTTCCTCGCAGAGGGGTGGTTCCCCTCACACTCTTCGTGCAGCTCTGGCAGGCCCTGCAGCTCAGGCGGGCTGCCTGCCGACCGGAAGGGGGCAATGGCCGCCCGAATACAGTTGAACCACTGCTGCTTGTGGAATACGTCATTGGCTTGCAGAGTGTGAGACTGGCCTGGAGATGGGTCGTGGAAGCGAATTCTAAAGATATTTTTAGCTGGAAAAAAAAAAAAAAAAAGAAATCAGGCTAAAAAAAGGTTTATTCCAGACAAAGTGGTCATACAATCTTAACATGACTGTCAATTTATGGCAATTTATTTATGTCAATGTGAATACTTAAGCCTATGCATTATTTCTTAGATACACCTGTAAGTGTTTGAGCTGGGAAGGCCTGGACAACTCAATGGGTGTGACAAGTATAGGACAATGGAGCCATTTCATCTCTAGAATTCTTAAAGGCAAAAACTAAATTCACTTCAGTTCTGAGCTTCTATTTCTTTACATTATTTTAAGGCCTGCATTTTACCTTTCTCTGAGTTGCTGAAAGCCCCTCGAAAAGAGCCTCCCATTCTCACATCTCCATCCTGCAGGTCTTCTAGGACCAGCTCCTGGACTGGGATTGGTTGCCGGTAAACCTGGTAAGAGTGCCGTTCGTTCCGTGTGACGGGCCGAGTCAGAACCAAGATGTCTTGAAACAGGAAAATGTAAAGTTTCTGGAGAAATGGGAAACAAACTCTTTCTAAATATGAAACTTGTGTTTTTAAGTGACTGAAATATATTGCTAAAATAACTTGATATTATTAATTTCATCAGATTTATTTTTTGAAGATCTCTCTTACTCAGTGACAAATCTAGTAATCATAAAGATGGTGATTTCAAGGCTATGCATGTTCTATTTGGAAAGTTTTTCCAATCTCAGAATAAAAAAAACATTTCTTACTGGTATGTAATATCAGATTAAGCAGCAGCTAAGTGAATGCTCTGCATCACAAAGACCTACTAGTAGTAGCATTGACTTGAAACACTAGTGTTGTATACCACAGTTTTCTAACACAAAGTAGGGATTACAAATGCAAGCTGGTAAAATATTAATGGTTCTATTTTGTCCCACACAAATTTGTAACTATAAATTTTTCCCTCATGAGGGAAAAATCAGAGATGTCAGATTTCAAATTTTTTAAACAAAACTCCAACTTACAAATTGGGTTTTTGAAAATGCATGATGAAACAAAAATACCATTCCATGACTGTACTTAGTTCTAGCAGGTACTTTTATAATTAGCATTTTAAAAATAAATTTGCATTCATTCAATCTGCTTCAGAAATTTGTTATGTAATGCTAAAAACCACTTCCATAAGCATAAGATAAACTCTTAAAAGTTTTTTGAAGGATTTTTTTTATTAAACATTTTGGAACTAATATCGTATTTAGAAAGAAACCCCTGGCCAAACAAGTTGATTTATGCTTCAAAACTAAAGAATAAAGTATTACTGATTCTCCACTGAGACATTTAAGACATCTTATTTATTCTGTAGTCAAAGAAACCAAATGTTGGCTTTATCAAGCTGGTAATATAAAATTAAAATCGGCAACCTTCTTTTACCATGTCGTGACTTTACCCTTACCAGCTTGCTTCATAATGAACGTGTGAAAGTTAAAGGGGTGGAGGGAAGGCCGCTCTGCCGCGGTGGTGAAGTCACCTACATGTCCACTCTTGCTCCGCAGCTCCCCGTGGCACAGCAGCACTTTGCTCGCTTCGATTCTGGGGTCCCTCTGCTTTTCATCCAGGTACTCCAGCTTGTCAATGTAATATTGGCACTCGGATTCACCTTTCTTCAAGTTGATATCAGAGAGGACTCCCTGTATTATCGATATCTGAAAATGATAAATAAAATTGACAGAGCAGCTTCAGTTTATTAACTCATCCTGCTTCCTGCAGGGCAAAAATGTCATATGGAATGGAAGAACTTTAAAGCTTGAAGGGACTCCAGAAATCAGTTAATTCTGTCAGTCTGTTCATTTTATAGATCAAGAAACAGTCCTAGCCAAATTGAGTGATTTGTTCAAAGGTGAAAAGGTGAGATCAGATGAGAATCCTGTCCCTTAAGATATAAAATGTGCGAAGTCCAGCACTCACATCTCCTTATTGCTTAGTGCACAGTGTACTAATGCACTGGGTACTTAAAACCACAAAACAATTCACTGTGCTGATGTGAAGCAGCATCTTCAGAAGATAACGTTCTACAGCAGCCTAGTGTATAAACTTAAAAAGCAAAACAGTCACTTAAGGGACTACTTACAGCATCCTCCAGAAGCTGAACATCAGGGTGCTCTTTTGGAGTGTGTTTAAGAATTTCTTTCAACAGTAACGGGTATTTGACTAGGCGACTTCGAGGGATATCTAAGAAACTCCAAAGATCTAGTTTTCGACTGAAGGGAGACTCAAGACATCGCTGGAGGAAGTCTTGGACTCTTGGATCCTGTTTCTTTTGATCAAGAAGAGCTTTGGCTGCCAGCTGGTTACTACAGTAGCCTCTGTAGGCATTCAAGCGCGGCAACTGAAGAGTAACAAAAGAAAAGGTATGATGTGTTCCTGTTACAACTGAGCGCATTAACAAGCCTGCAAACATGAAACACAAAATGTACAGCTATTCTTGAGAGTTTTAACAAGCTGTGGACATTTTCTGGCAGATAATAATGGAAGTTGAATACTATTTTAGCAATCATCAAAATGCTCTTCAAATTTTTGTAATTTGGCTAAATCCAAGTGAAGACTCATGACTTCTACTCCCCTCCAACCTCAGACGCCGGCAGTCTGTGCTCTCAGGACACTTGAGTGTCCTCCATTTGCCACCAGCCCTGAGACTGTTTATGTGCTTGGCTATCCCTTCACTAGGCTATAAAGGCAGAGACTGCCTTTCATCATTGACTCCCAGCGACTCCTCCTCGAACAGTGCCCAGCATCTGGCACGCACTGAAACATACATGAAAGAATGCAACGGATAATCACACATAATGTGGCAAATTCTATCCAAGCAGGAACATATTTGCAACACAAATCAACCTATAGCATTAATGAAGTTTTTTGTTGTTTTTTTTTTTTTAGACAGACTGTAATTTCTTATGTCACTGTAAACTTGTTTAGTTTTAATGCCTTATGTGTTTGTAGAACAGAGTTATGGGATCAAATCAATCTCATATTTATCAGAAACTGCAACATGGCACATCTGTAAGAAACTGTATCTGGGGTCAATAACTCACTACATACCCAGTTCACGAGAATGTGACCAATCTGCTCCACTGTTCCATCGGGCTTGGTTGCTTCTCCTATTCTTGTCAACAAATCTGAAGTGATAAAAAAGCATAAACACCATTAACAGGTTTATTTAAAAAATACGTCAGCATTACATTAGAAGTTTAGACCGAAAATTACGTGCGTTATTGCTCTTTAGATTTAATGACAATTAAGTTGCACATCTAACCTTCGTGCAGAGGTATGTAAGAGTCCAGATCACCAAATATATGCGTGAGTTCCTCTTCTGACATGATGGACAACTTTAACATGGGGTCATGATAGGCCTGTCAGAGGGGAGAAATGTGTCACAGAGAGATCATGTGAGGAAAACATGAGGGATCTATACTTGGAAACAAAGAGACTTAATTATATAAAAGCTAGCGTGGATTCTGTTTGCTACACATAAAACAAATTAGTATGTATTAATCCCCAAATAAACTCTCTTACTAATACTTGTATTTGAGGCTATGTCTAGACCCCATCTAAAAAAATGTATTCACCGTAGATATTTTCTGTTTTTCTACTTCTAAAGGTTAAGAAAACTATCCTTTAGATTTTGTGAAATTTAATTTTTAAAAACTAGGGCATCTGATAAAAAGTTATTTACTGACCTTTCTTGCAAGTTTGAGATCCTCAATTAAATCCTGTTCACCTCGGGACATTTCATATATTGCCTAAAAACATCCAGCAAACATCAGAGGTCATTCCTTCGAGAAAGGAAAATTATATACAACTGATAATCACATTATTTGATGTTTTGAACGGCACTTAAAAACCAAACTCAGTCTGAAAATTGTAATTCAGAATGGAATCTCAAATAAAAGGTTGCCATATGTTTGGTAATTTTACCCTATTAGAGTTGTTTAATTTGACCATCATCCATCATTAGGTTTTGTTCACCATGTATTAGGAATTGTTGCTCAAACACAAAAATCCAAGTTAATTTTGCCATCGGTATCAATTTGCTGTTCTTTTGGGAAAACACGTATTTAAAAAACAGGTCTTCTTAAAGTGCAGGCCAATAAATACAGTCTTGGTGCTGAGTGCCAGCATACCTCCTGCCGTTTGATTTCTCTGGCGGTGAGAGACTCCTTCATGGTGATGTCTAGCATCTCTGACCACAGTGCACTGCTCCTTCTCTTGGCGGGGGTTGGGACTGTTGACCTGCTAGAAAACTTCTGGGCAGAGGCTGGGGATCTGTGGTCACCACGAAGGGTAAATGACTTAAAAAAGAAAAGGTGAACAAAAGAGAAAATAAGATTAGGAAGAACAGAATTATTCCCATTTTCTTTTTTTTTAAAGTGAAGAAAGACAAAGTTCTGAGAATTTCTCAATGCAGAAAACAGTAATTTATTCAAGTTTCCACCTACCAATCTTAAATATTTATCAGCTAAAATTACGTTTTTGGGAATAAAAACTAGCCAAGACTATGCATTGATATAAGATGCAAATTAATATAATGAGGTTACACATTGTTCTGCAACAATATTCCTTAGTAGTATATTCCAAAAAGAAAACTTTGTTTAAGTATAATAATGCAAACCTGTTTGTACAGCTCAAGGAAAACTACAAATTCCAGGCTTCTATAAAGTCCCCTGACTACATGACTCTTCCTTCTCTCTTTTTACCTGTATTGTTTGACCGAAACGTCTGACAGCTCCATTTCTTACAGGAGAGATTAAACTTGCCAGGGAGGTGACACGAGCCAGAGGTCGAACTCTTTTATTGCTTGGCTCCTATAAAAACAAACCAGATGACACTAAATGTATGTTTAGGGGCAATGATTTCATACAAACTTGGACAAAGTAAAGCCCTCTCACAAAACAATTTTTATACATTCTAAAATACAGAAACATGAAAATAAGAGTTGTTCTTCATTGTCAAAACAATAAGAACGCTATTGAGTAGCAGTAACTTTTCAAAAAATAATAAGTGCATAAGAAAGGCCAAATATTTCCATTAGGGGAAAAATTAAAATTCAAACAAGGAAATTACATCCTAAAATCCAATAGAACTTTTTAGTTTAATGTGGAGAATAACTTTTTTTTTTTAAAAAAAGTCTTATTGTTATGAAAATTTTCGAACATACATGAAAGTGGAGAATGGCATAATGGATCCCATGTGTCTATCAAGCGCCCTCCACAGTGTCTGGTATAACAATTTGTTTCATTTCTGTCCCTACTTAAATATTTTAAAGCAAATCTCAGACATTATACCATTTCATTCTTAACCACTTCCGTTAGAAAATATGACCTTTCAATAAACATGTCTGACACTGGAATGGGCTGAAAAATAGTGAAGCCAAGGCAGGGAGGAGTTAAAAGAGCACCCAGGCTCTGAAATCTGACTGGGCACAAATCCCGGCTCTACCACTTGCTAGGGCATACTCGGCATCAGTTTTCTCATCTGTAAAATGGGGCTAATACCAGCACTTCTCTTATGAAGTTGTTGTGAAGATTAAATGAATAATACGGCTTGAAACAGTGCGGCACATATTAAGTTTGAGCCATTACTAACATATTTTAGGAATATTTCCATTTACTACATAAACACTGAGATTCGTAAATAATTAGATCCACTTACTACATAAACACTGGGATTCATAAATAATTAGATCCTCTCTCAGTAATTTATTAACTTAAAGGAAAGGTATACACAAATTGAGAAGAAATAGTTATGATTCTACATGTTATTGCTTTTAAATAATAATATAGCAAACACATCACTTATTCAAAGATTTTGAAACTTAATAAAAATTGCATTATTCTGATTTTATCGCTAGAAAAATGGAGGCATACCAGTAGGTAACTCACACGGTTACTGAAATGAAGAATGCCAGATCATAAAACTAGCAGGTCTATTCTTTATAATGTCTATGGAGCACAACTATTTGTATTTTGTGCCTCTGACAATTGTGGCATACTTGACAAAATAATTTTGATGAGAATCCAGGAGGACATATAATTTAAAATTATATTAAAATTATCACTGAAAAATAAGACATCATTTAAAAATAACAGAAGAAGCAACTTTTTCTAAAAATTCTTTGACATGACTAAAGTAATATAAAAAGGAAGGGGTATAGAAAATGAGTAAAAATAATGCCTTTAAACAACTGAAGACTATATTGACCATTTTTGGTTTGGGTAAAAAAAAATTTTTTTTTAATTAATAATTTAAGAATAAACTGACAGGAAAAGTTAACATTATTTGGGAAGAAATGTAAAAAATTTGAATATCCAAAGAAAGAATTAGACTCATTAAAGCTCCTAAATGTATCAGAAAGGAATGTGAACTATCAAGGAAACTTGGTAATCAAAGAGAATTTAGAAATTTGAAGGCTTTAAGAGGCAGAGTTGTAGATCAACCCCTCATACCAAATAATCAACTCCAAAGTAAAACTTTGAATATAAATGAACTGCAAAAGAAACCTTCGCGATATGTAATAAGATGGCACACGCCGTGCTTCTGAGGACATGTGTGGATGCCTCCCCCACATACATCTGTGCTGACTGACTGACACACGCGTGTGCAGGGGCCAGCACAGGCATTCCTTTCCATTTAGTAAAGACAGCACAAAGAGTCTCCTGTTGGACTGAAGATAGAATTACCTCAGAGTCAGAAATGCCGACATTTCACTGGAACAAAGCAGTTGTCAGAAAGTTCTGTTCTGCTTTTTGGGAACAGAGGTTAACTCTTCTTCCTTGTTTCATGCATAACATATTTGACTTCCCAGAAAATACAATATTTAATTTCAACTTAAAAGTCTTTGCAAAGGTGCTTTTCCCAATGAATATGAATGGAAAATTTAGTTAGCAGGAAATACATTTTTGATATCTATTTTATCACATAAAATCAAATTAACGATAAAAATTTCTTATCTTTATAGGATCAGTTACTGTACAACTACTAACTTCCTGGTAACTCAAAATTATGTGATATTTTAAAACTACAGAATTTAGATTTAGATAAGTGAATGTAAATATATCTAAAGCATACTTCTGAAACGAACATGGGTTTTGTTGATGTGGTCTCTTTAGGGTGGCAGCATACACGAAATACCAAGTGGTACTTGGTGGTTACATATGTTCCACAGTCCTTTAAAAATCCAACTATAATCTCAGTTCTCCACAAAGGAAATGCTACTCTTCAGAGTTTATCAAATCTAAGATGTCTTGGGAAGTATGATGCTTACTCAGGAAATACAGGTTGGGAGACGGAGAGAAAGGAGGAGGGCACTTTGCAAATACTTTTGGGGACTGAATGGTGGTAACTTTCCTGCCTCACTCAAAGGACATATGTGAAGAATGTTTGGCAAATACAAAACAAACTTTTAGTATACATACTTTAAAAGTATGAGCAATTTTAATGACTAAAATAACAAAAAGTGTGATTATGAAATGTAAAGGTGTAATGCTGCTACTAATTT
This sequence comes from Theropithecus gelada, assembly GCF_003255815.1. Classification (NCBI taxonomy): domain Eukaryota; kingdom Metazoa; phylum Chordata; class Mammalia; order Primates; family Cercopithecidae; genus Theropithecus; species Theropithecus gelada. The sequence goes on along the minus strand of NC_037677.1, from coordinate 5,355,114 downwards.
CAGGATACATATACAATTTGAAAACAGACTCATACATGCAACTTCTGTAGAAAAGTGACATGGATTAGGCATTCACAGGCCACCTACAAGATTGGGACAAAAATCTGTGTCTCTCAGAATACAGGTTAGGAATTGGCCCATGTGGGCCGAAACCAAAAGTAGTTTTCTTTAGAGGTCCACATGAACTATCTTAATAATCTTGGTATGACTATTAAAACCTAAATATTTGCAGTCACAAAACAGATTCCTAATACAGTATTTAGATAGGTCAGATGCAGCATCTGGAGGCGATGAAGGGTGAGTGGAATAGGCGCATACTGTTTCACCACCACCAAATGGAAGGCACCCATAGTACCGCTGCTAGTATTGTTTATTTTTACCTTGGAGTCCTGGAAACATGTTACGGCAAATTCAAGAAGCTTAAAGAACAGATATGGATACTGGAACCATACTTTCCTCAAAAATAAATAAATAAATACATACATAAAATTTAAAAAAAATCCAAAAATTCATAGGAATAAACAAAGAGTGCCAACAAGCTTTACATGCTCAATGATTTTTCTGTTGCAGGGAACCTTTCACCAGGGCTAAAGTTCACTTGGAGGGAAAAAAAAGTCCAACACCCTCTAACATAAGTTTATGTTGTTAATTTAGGTTAATTTTTAATTAGACTATCTAGGTTAGCTAGGCAGTCACATGCATTATTATAAGCAATCTGCCCACAGATCAGGGTATTAACTAATGTTAGTAATCCACTCGTAGTTAGATTTTATGCCTTAAAAATTTCTGGACATCTATAAACAAAATTGTTGAGAATAATTTAAAGTATTTTTCAGGTTATCCCGCAATAACATGGAAAAATCCTGTTGAGAATTCAGTGTTTTGTAGAAAGGCTTTTTCGTCTAATGATGCCAGTTACAGAATATATTTTAGGAGGGTCTCTTCTATAACCAATCATATCAAGACACTGAATAAAAAAACCAGTATGCGCCTGGGTCTATTCCTCTGAGTTATAATAGATAAATAATCTTCTCTCCTACTTAGCAAAAACTTTAAAATCAAAAGAAAATAAAAGTTATTTTTAAAAAGATAAAAATAAGTTATGATCACATGGGATGTATTCCTTTTCTAGAAATACTCAAATTATTTAGAGCTGTGTCACTAGATCTAAAACCCTGACAACATTCCTAGTTTTCTTAACTTAGAAATAAAGGTAAGGCAGAAACACAGCTCATGCCTGATACTAAACAAAGGCCAGTTTCAATGGGCCCAACAGATGATAAGCTGCAGGATTCACACTAGTGACTGTGGATTACTGCTCTACTCAAAGCAAATGCTTATACATTTTGAGAAAACCGAGACACACAGGCAAAGACCAAAACCAAGAAACAAAAACGAAAGCCAAACCACACCAAATAAAAGTGTACCTCCTGAAGACAGCAGCTATTTTAACTACCAAAAGGTGTGTTTATGTGTACACATGACAAGCAACTTTGCTGGGGTATACAATAAGCTTTACATATTTAAAATGCACAGTTAGGTAAGTTTTGACATGTGTACAGAGACGGAAACCACTACCACAATCAAGAGATACACAGTTAACTGAATGCAGGAACACTATTCCTAGCATATAAGTGACAATGTAGTATATATTAAAATATATAGTATAAACAGAATATCACACAACAGTAAATCAAGATTACATAAAATGGCATAAAGTAATTTGATTTATATTGATAAACGTTCATAAAGACTAAAAAAAAACAATGACTTCAGACAAAGCAAGGAGGGTAAAAATAATGAGTCATTGGTTTAAATATTCTAACATGTCTCTTTCTGAAGAAAAAAGTGGCATACAGTGAACTCATCAGATGGAAGAAAAACGCACACCAGGTCAGACTGCACTTAAGGTGCAATTTGTTCACTAGCATTGATTTACAAGAACAGGATTCTTTTCCTCTTGCTCCATTAAGGTAGTTTCTAAGACTCGATGATATAAATTCAAGTTAAAAAAACAACGACAACTATATTAAGCATCGGAAACGTGACAAATGTAACCAGAGTAACACACATTTAAAATCTTTTTCTTTTTGTATAAAAGGTGTGTACAGTCAAGCTGTGCTATGTATAAACTATTTAAACTTAGACCACAGTCCCTAAACACATTTCAAACTTGCACATAAATCAAGAACACACATTTTAAAAACAAGATCAAAAGTTTAAAATTATACTGTTAATACCTTGTTAAAAATCTTAAAAGCTCTGGAGTTAGAAAACATTCCTTTTGCCTAATGTTTCTTTTAAAAGTCTTACCTCTTGTTCTCTGAAGGACTGGTTATTGACATCTAGGACTCGGATGGTCCTTTTAATAGGTAGGAGACCTCCACTCTCATCATGTGCCACCATGCTTCCCAAGTACTCCCTCAAACCTTTCCAATCAATCCACACCGAGTCAGCGCCGTAGCGACGCTAGGCAGAGGCACACGGGCTTTTCTTCCCAGAGCTCTGCCGCCCTCCGCAGCCACGTGCCCATGCCTCTCGCTGTAGCAGACGCTTCTGAGAGCCGCAGGCAGCAGGCACGGACCCCAGGGCTCGGGGGCGGGGCCACAGCCAAGCGGGCCCGGGGGGGCGGGGCCCACCACCACGTGACTAGTTAACTGCGAGCAAGGCACACCTAGGCCTCTCAGCTTTCGCCCGGGAGGCGAGTGAAGCTGGCTTCAAGTAGGACAGAAACTTCTCTTCCTGGTTTAAAATGCATTCCAGAAGGAAAACAAATTGTTACATTATCTACTCTAGTGCTTAGTCACAGGGAGACTTTTCCTATAAAACCCTATTGCCTGGGATTAAGTTTAGTATAGACAACTTGACAACTCAAGGAAATAGAAATTCTTGTTCAATAGGGCTAAATCAATGTATATAATGAAGACAACCCTAATTTTCCAGGAAACCTGCTTTTATCTTACAGAAGTGCAAGCACATTCACAATTATAAAATTATCTAAGTCTTTAAATAGTTCCCACCACTTTTTCTTAAGACTAGCAGGGTAAATACAGCAGGTGCACTTCTGTTATGTCTCTTCCAGAAGAAAATCTCCCATGAGGTTACAGGTAAACAGGGCTACTTCAGATTTCAAAATTCAGTATTTCTTAGACTTAGAGGTAGATATTTTTTCTGTATTTTTAAAAAACTTGATCTGTGTACTAGATATTTTATAACAAAAGTGATTTGTTCTATATGTATATAGTATACATAGCATATAATTATGTATATATTATATATGTGTATAATATAACAGGGTCCTTCTCTAAACTGAATTAACTGATCTTGATATAGTCCTAACAGGGTCAAAAGACTGCTTAAAACGTCTTGCATTTTACAGGTGAAGAAATGAGGCTTACAGAGGTGAAGTGACAATGACAGTGACCAGCGACAGTCTCCAAATTTCTAGCCTAAATCTTTTCCTCTATGGAGCAACACTACTTTTGTTGGCTTGGCAGGCCTGCTGTGAAGCAGATTTCCTTTTAAACACAAAATTTGTTATTCTATTTGGAATGGTAAAATTTTATACTATAAACTATAATATGATGCTAGTATGTTGGAAAAATATTTCTATTCTTAGGATTTATTAGAATCAGAGAAATCTATTATATAAAAGTCAGTATTCTAAATACTTGGGGAATAAAAAAATAGGCTTCATATCTGCCAAAGAGACCACTGTATAAAGGTGGGCCACTTGAAGAGATAACAGAAGATAGCTTTTGCAAATTCAAAACTAAGGTGTGTAGCTAATAAGTGCTACAGGAGTTCCGGAGTAGAAACCACTTCAGGTAGTTTTCTAAGCTAAGACATGGCTGGGAACAATGCCAGGAAGAGGTTTAATATGTTATATGTCTGTGGGGCCTTGAATGTAATCCTTTTCATAGATTTGAACAAGAGAAAATTTCGAGGAGGATGAGGCAGTGAGCCCACTGTGAGGTCACGGGCTGTGGGTAAAGATGGAACAGATGGCTGTACTCAACAGGTGAGAGAGATAATGAGAGCCATGTTGTAATAAGATATACATGACTGGTGTTTAAGATGGTTGAAAGATGACTGAACACATAATGCAAAAATCACAATCGGGCAATAAGAACTTTGCCTAAAGTAGGAGTAGTGGGGAAAAAGGAAAATGATATATGCGAGAAGTCACAGATGCCCAAAATTTTTTAAATAGGAGGAGTAACTGTTAGTGCAAATCAAGAAATAAGAAGGAACAAGCTTTGAAAGAAAGTTCTAAGTTACATTTTAGATATACTGAGTCTGAGGCAGTGGAAGAACATGCAAATGAAAATATTCTGCTGGTAGGTGGAAATGTTGGACAAAAACCTGAAAAAGAGGCTGGAGGCTAGATTTAGACTGGAGAGTCAGATACAGAGATCAAAATCGAAGCTATGGGAGTGAATGAGACGCCTAGGAGAGAAAACTTGGACAAAAAGAACATGGTCCAAGGATCTAACTTTGGAGGAAAGCCAAGGGAAAAAGAATTTTGCAAAAGGAGTAGTTAGAAGGAAAGAAACAAAGCAAAAGCCAAGGGAAGAAAAAAAATGTTAATTACAGCAAAGAGGTTAAGGAGGGTAAGAAAAAAGCCACAGATTTAGTGATTACAAGTTTAATGAGAATCTCAAGTGTGCTATTTCAGTGGAGTAAAGATAGAGGCAAATTACAGGGGTTGAAGAGTGAATACAGAAGAATAGTGGGTGCAGACTATTTATAATGACGAATAATCTATAAAAAGTAATTGCCTAAGGTTTGCAGGAGAGTTGCTACTTCTTGCAGGAAGGACCACCACTGCCCTTCTGTAGCTACGTGTGTTTTATACATGAGATGATGGTAATAATTCATCTTTCTGTCTTATTTTTTAAAGTAATGGAGATTGGCTCTGTTTCATCATCTACTCTCTCTTGTCCAGTCTGCCCTGGGCAGTATGTGTGATGTGGTTGGCCTTAAGAGTGCATGACTGTAGAAGATATTTCCATATAGCATGAAAGTAGAAGCACCTGAGCAATTGCGGACTCCTAATTTTACGAACAGTGATCTGCACACATTCTCAGAGCTAATATGAACAGCCTAGGCTAGACCCCAGCAGTCCAGTTCAGTTAGCTTCATCAGTTAAAATATGGCGTTAAGTAAGGCCACACTTTACAGCCACATAGTTTCTAAGGGAATAAAGGATTACGTGCAGTGGGAGTTAGGAAAGAAGCAGCTGGGAGTTCTCCTGGGATTCTTACCCAATGTCTTTCTTGAAACTGTTTTTCCACTTAGTTCCGACAGAAATGAGCCAAGATAATGAGGAGAAGGAGTATCTTTCATTTTGTCCTTCAGCTGGGGACCCAAGAGGCAAAGGTAGAAGTCTTATATGTAGAAACAGAAATAGAAAACAGAGAGGGTATACTGATGACAGCCATGCTCACAAAAGCTCCAGCTCACCAACACTAAAATCTTAGTTTCATTTTGAATGTGCAGGTTTGGGATCTAAAGGTAGACAGCATCTAAAAAAGGAATGATGAACATGTGGAAGTTCAACTAGACTCAAGAATCTTGAGCCTTGTCACAATGCTACATAAAATCGGAGGGCTAAACAGGTCCTCTGAGATCATTCACCCATCCTCTTTAGTTTTCTCACAAGGAAACTTAACGGGTGGTGGTGAAAAATAGAAGAAAAATTTAAGGTCTACTTTGTGCTAGAGTTCTATACACGTTATCTTATTTAATCAACTCTATGAAGTACTTACTATCTCAGTTTTAGAGATGGAGGAAACTAGGACTGACCAAGTTTAAGAAACTTGTCCAAAGGTACCTCGTTAATCAGTGGCTTAACAGACCTGACTCTGGTCTGCTCAGCTGTTGTGACACTGTCCAGATTAAGATAACCCATGTAAAACCTTCAGCACATGTTCTGAGACACACTGAGTGCTCAGTATATGTTAGCTGACTTAACAGTAGACTAAGTTTAAAACCAAAGTCTCCTGAGTCCCAGGCTAGTGGCGTTCACTAAATTGCCAATACTTTTATAGAGGAGGAAACCATAAAAACGTTTGAGAGATTAGCTGACTTATAGCCTTTTTATAACAAGACATGAGATAGGTAAAAAGATAATAAAATAGTTCCAGTTGTTTAAGTTTAGAAGAGTTTTGTTTTTTTTTTTTTTGAGATGGAGTTTTGCTCTTGTTGCCCCGGCTGGAGTGCAATGGCATGATCTCAGCTTACCACAACCTCCGCCTCCCGGTTTCAAGCGATTCTCCTGCCTCAGCCTTCGAGTAGCTGGGATTACAGGCATGCACCACCATGCCTGGCTAATTTCTGTATTTTTAGTAGAGATGGGGTTTCACCATGTTGGTCAGGCTGGTCTTGAACTCCTGACCTCAGGTGATCCACCTGCCTTGGCCTCCCAAAGTGCTGGGATTACAGGCGTGAGCCACCATGTCTGGCCCAGAAGAGTTTTTTTTCTTTCCTTTTTTTTTTTTAAAGACAGAGTCTTGCTCTGTTGTCCAGGCTGGAGTGCTGTGGCACAATCCCAGCTCACTGTAACCTCTGCCTCCTGGGTTCAAGTGATTCTCATGCCTTAGCCTCCCGAGTGTGTCACCATGCCTGGCTAATTTTTGTAATGTTAGTAGAGACAGGGTTTCAACATGTTGGCCAGGCTGGTCTCGAACTCCTGGTCACAAGTGATCCAACCTGCCTCAGCCTCCCAAAGTGCTGAAATTACAGGCATGAGCCACCCTGCCTGGCCAACAGCAACTATTTGTATAACTTTCTACAAACAGTATAACTTTCTACAAACGGCATAACTGAGGCACAGATTGGTTAGCGTCTTTTGTGCAGAACATCTAGAATTTATAAACTTAACTGAGTTATGTAAAGGTAAAGATAATGTTTCTCTTATGTATAGAAAAGGAGTATTAGATTACTTACCTGTTCTCCCCCTTTCAAGTGAAAAACTGTTTGGAATTTAGAAATAAATTAGAGCTTAGGAATAATCATTAATTTTTTTGGTCTAGGCATTATTATTTACTTTTACCTGGAACAATAACAAGCAATTGGAAATTAGACTAGGGAAGCCATACTACAGGCAAAGAGAAAACAAAATCTAAGTTCTCTGCTGCCCTCTGCATGAGATATGGTGAAATGCAATTGTCAACCTGTTTTTAACTTTGTATTTTTAAGGACATTATATAAATGACTACATAAACAAGTTCTTAATTTGTGGAAAAATATGACCAGTAAAATCTGTATTGTCAGTCTTTGTACAGCCTTCATGCCTTATATTACTAAATTAAACATATATTTTAAAATGATACAAGTATATGAAAAAGATTCCACAATTCACAAGAAATGTTTTAAGAACTTTTTCTAAATATGAGAAAACTACATTCCATTTTAAAACTCTAGAGTTCAAGATTACAAGCATATACTCTGTATCTCACTAAAAATAGGTTAAAAAAATTTTAAATCTTACTGAAAAGGAAGTATTAATTGAAAAGTGGAACTTTTAAGAAACCAGAGTTCCAAAATATCTAGTAATAACTTAAAAACAAAAAGAGTTACATTTGAACTGGATGAGTATGAAAGAAATTAGTAATGAAGTTATATGTAGATTTCAGTCTCCAAGCTTAGTACTAAGAATTTGATTTGGGGGGAAAAAAAATCAGTTCAGACCAATTAAGTATTATTAGACACACTTTAAACAAAATAGTCTCATACGCTAGTAAGTTTGGTATTGTCAAAACAATGGTTCTTTTGTGCGATGACAACACAAATAGCCAATCCAATGGGATATCAGCACTGTTAGTGGTGACTTTTTATCTCAGGTAACGAATAACTTCCGGTAAAACGTAAGACCACTTATTCTTCTGTAACAGGCTGTTGAATGGGATTCCTCCCATTTTTCCCTGACCTTCAGTTAAGGCCCCAAACTAAAGACAAAACGATATTGTGTCTTGTGCCCAGCCTCCTGTTTTCTCAGCCCAATTTGACATTGCCATAGCAACTGGCTCCCCACAGGAGTGACCCCACAGTCCCTTGCCTCAGCTGCACTGTGTATCTCTTGCCTTCCACCCTGGGCTTCTTGGATGCTGCTGTGTGGCATGTGCACACGTGTAGCCGTGAGTGTGTAAGATGGACACCCGAAAGGCCACTTGTTGACTAATGGAGCACAGGAGCTGCAGGATAAAAGCTCCCCTCTTCAGTCCCTTGAGAGGAGAAGTCTGTGGTGTGTTTTACACAGCTCTTCAGAGGGTTCCAGTGAGATCTACCCCACTGCCCACGGTAGTGACAACTTAATTAGACAGTGCATGGGCCTCCTCTCTTTCACTTCCCCAGCTTGTTTCCTGGGATCATACCTCAAGAAAGACCACCTGTCAATGAGTCCTTGTTTTAGGCTCTGATTTCTGGAGGGAGAACCTAGGCTAAAATATGGACACTGAGATTGGTCCTAGAGATCAGAAACATAGGCTGGGACTCTGAAACAGACTCACTCACTAGTAAAATGCTGACAAGGACTACAGGTATGAATAGGGATGAGACACCGAGTAGTGAGGCAATGCCTTACATAGTAGTGGTGGCAAATGAACAAGAGAGGGGCAGTGGTAATTGTAATGACTGTAGTGTTGGCTGGCTTTGGTTAATTGCTTTAAAAGATTTGAAAAAGCAGCTGAGAGAACTTTCATAATCTTCTCAGCACCATGGTGGGAATAGCTAAGCGGGAGTCCCTGAAATTTCACCCCTTACACCTGGGCCAGGATGGTAAGTCAGAAGCAGTACTGCACACCAGGAGAAAATGCAGAGATTAGCCATCAAAGTTACAGACTGCACAAGTGATGGTCTCACTAGATTCTCATTCCATTTATCTGAGTGCCTCTTACAATAATGAGATGGACTGTGGTAAATGACAGTGGACCACTGTAAACTTAAGTGGTAGTTCTAACCTCAGCTGCTTTGTGCAACATGTCGAGTCTACTGGAGCAGACCAACAAATCATCTAGCATTTGTTACATGGTTATCGTTACTGATCAGGCCTATGTGCTCTTTTCAACCCCCATTAGGAAGAAGGGTCAAAAGTAATTAGCTTTTAGGTGTGCAGGACAGCAGCCTGTGTTTGCTCATGTCCTGAAGCTGTTCACTTTCTGTTTTCTGTCACGAAGTCAGCAAGGACCTGGATATTCCACAGAACATCATACAGGTCCATTATATTAATAACATTATACTAAAAAGACCTGGTGAATAGGAAGTGGAAAGTATTTTGGATATCCCAGTAAATCAAACGCATGCCACAAAAATTCAGGGGTTGCCATGTTGGAAAAGTTTTAGTAGATCCAACGATCTGGGGCTTTCTGGGATCTCCCCTGGACAGGAAAGGACAGGTGTTGCACCTTGCATCTCCTAGGCACAGTACTAGCAGGACTCTTCATCTTCTGCTGGGAGTATCTGCTATATGTGGGAATGTTGCTGTGATAGTTTTGAGTAGGTCCCAGAGCAACAGAGGTCTCTGTAGCAGGAGCTCCAGGCTCTGGTGCAAACTGCCCTGCTGTTCAGGCCATATGACCTGGTATAGCACATCAAGGTTGGGGTATTTATGGTAGACAAAGATGCTGTGTGATGCTCTGGCAAGGCCAGGAAGAGAACTGCAATGCAGAGCCTTAGGGCTCCAGAGCAAAGCTATGCCTTCTACGGCAGAAAATGACTCCGGTTTGAAAAGAAGCCCCAGGTGTGGGGCGGACCTAGTTAGAGTGAGGCCCTGGCTACGGGCATCATTTAACTGTGCTAGCAGAGGTGCCCAAAACAAACAGGGTCAAATCAACTGAGTCAGAAGGTTGGGAAGTACAGCAGCAATCTGTTATACAAAGGAAACGGTCCATTTGCGATTGGCTTAAGGAAGACCAAAGGGCACCAGTAAATAACATGAATAGATGGCCCAGACTGCCATGTAACCTAGTACATTACACTGGTACTTCTCCTTCAACTCCTCATTTAGGGGTGGAGTAGGTCTCTAAAGCCACTGAGAGAAAACTCGGGCCCTCATTCACACATGAATTAGCTTCATATGTTGCTATGAGCAGACAATGGACCACTACTACACTGCATCCCATTCAGGGGTAATCCTAAAGAGCGGGGCAAAGGAGAACACTTCCAGTGTCAGCAGTGCACTTGGTTGTTCACTGTGTGAAGGGAGAAATGGCGTGACATACAGACAGACACAGGCTCCTGGGCAGTGGCAAATGGGGTGGCTGATTGATTGGTCAGGAGCTTGGAAGGAACCAAGAATGAAAAGGTAGAAATCAGTTTTGGAGAAGAGGCATATGGATGGGCCTATGAGAACAGCCACAAAGTGGAAGGACCCTTGTCTCTCATGTTAATGCTTATTGAAGACTCTAAGGTGCCAGTGATTTACGTTGTGGATTCCAGTGCTGGTGCAACAGACCCGTGAGCACAGGAGCCACGATGGCAGGCATGAAGGTTCAGTGTACTCCATCAGCAGGGGCGCTCTTTTACCAAGGCTGCTTTAGTCACTGCCACTGGTGAATGCCTAACCTGCCAGCAGCTGAGAAATGACGTTGGTCTATAGTTTTCTTTTCTTGTTGTGTTGGCTTTGGTTATCAGGATAATACTGATCTGTTAGAATGGCTTAGAAAGTATTCCATTTTCTTTGATTTTCTGAAAGAGTATGAGAAGGATTAATGTTAATTCTTTTCTAAATGTTTGGTAGAATTTACCAGTAAAGCCATCTCATTCAGAGTTTTTCTTTGTGGAGAGGTTTTTGATTACAGAGTCAATCTTTTTACTAGTTATAGGTTTAGTCAGATTTTCTCTCCATCATTCAGTCTTGGTAGATTGTGTGTTTCTAGGAATTTGTCCATTTCATCTAGATTATCCACTTTTTGGCATACAATTATTCACAGTACTTTTATTAATATTGTGCTTTTTATTTCCATACAATATGGTAGTAATATCCCCACTCTCATTTTACTAATTTGAGTCTTCTCTCTTTTTTTCTTAGTCAGTCTACCTAAAGATTTGTTTATTTTGTTAATCTTTCCAGAGAACCATATTGTGGTTTTACTCTATTGTTTTTTTGATTCTATATTTATTCCACCGTTTTTAATTAATTTCCTTCCATCTGCCAGCTTTGGGTTAAGACTGCTTTTCTTTTTATTACCTCCTTAAGGAATAAAGTTAGAGTACTGATTTGAGATATTTCTTACTTTTTAATGTAAAGTGTTTACACCTGTAAGTGTCTCTCTCCGCAGTGCTTCTGCTGCATTCCGTAAGTTTTAGCATGTTGTGTTTTCATTTCCATTTGAAGGTATTTTCTAATTTCCCTTGTGATTTGTTTTGACTCATTGGTTGTTTATAATAATGAGTTGTTTAATTTCCACATACTTATAAATTTTTAAATTTCCTTTTGTTACTGCTTTTTAGTTTCACTCTGTGTGTTTAAAAAAAATGGTCTGTATGATTTCAATCTTTACAAATGTATTAAGACTTGTTTTGCAGCCTGACATATGGTCTATCCTGGAATGTTCTATATGCACTTGAGAAAAATGTACAATCTACTGTTGTTGGGTGGAGTGCTCTGTATGTCTGTTAGGTCCATTTGGTCTGAGTGTTAAGTCTTCTACTTCCTTATTGATTTCCTGTCAGGTTGTCTATCCCAATAGTTGGTAAAAATTAAAATACTAGGGAAAATATAGAGTTGAAAAGGGTACTCAGGTATGAATATTATCATAAACTGATAGAAAAGTATCCATTTGCCAAACATTTTGGAAGGCAAATAGACAATATTAACAAAACTAAAACTTGCAACCCACTTCTAAACATCTATAAGAGAGACACAAACATGGTCCCTCCTTGTGCACAAGAAGGTAAACTGCAGCACTGTTTTTAATATGAAAAAAATAAGAAATATACAAAAAATAGCCAGTCTTAAAAGACTGGTTAAATAGATTATGGTACCTTAACACACTATGGAATACAATATAGCAACCAAGAAGAATTAGGGAGCCTGCTTTATATGTACCAATAAAACATAAATTTAGAAAAGCAAGCTGTAGCATATATACACGATAATCACATATCTGTAGTCATTACACATACTGTGTGAAAATAGATAAATAAAAACAAAATGACCTGGACAAACATCAAACAATAACTGGATACTTCAGAGGTTGAAGGCAGTAAAAGAGGTCTTTAAAAAAGCAGTTTCAATTTTTTGCCAGAACAATGTATTCATATACTAAAAAGGAGGCATAAGTATTTAAATGCATTGCAGTCTAGGAATGATTAAACTTAAAGATAAATAGCTCTGTGTTGTTCAATGGCTTCTCAGAGCACTAATCGGGAATAATTGTTTTGTATTTAACTTTTATAGTTTTGGCCAAGAGCACCATTTTCTTATATCAACACCTGAACCAGCAGTTGGCTTTCTTTTTTGGACCTCTGTCACAGCAAAACAATGTTTTGTTATCTTATAAGGCAACCAGTAGAAATCATAGCTAAGTCAAAGTGCAGGTGGAGGGCAACAGTAAGCTAGATAAGTCACTAGGTTTCACATGCCAGCTAGCTTCACACTATTCAAATCTGTGCCTTGCAACATTATCAAATTCCCTGTCATGGTTCTAAAGAGGTTGTTTCTCCAAAGTGGTGTTTGGAATGTTAAGTCAGAAACTGCCAAGACATTATTATAATTATAAGCAATCACAATGCTTTTAAAATTATTTATCATGTATATGTTAGTTTATTAGGACTAAAACACTTATTATTATGTTTAATCTAAAAATGGCAGAGTATACCAATACTCAAAATATAACCCCCAGGCTGGGCGCAGTGGCTCGCGCCTGTAATCTCAGCATTTTGGGAGGCCGAGGCAGGTGGATCACGTGAGGTCAGGAGTTCGATACCAGTCTGACCAACATGGTGAAATCCTGCCTCTACTAAAAACACAAAATTAGCCCGGCTACTTGGGAGGCTGAGGCAGGAGAATCATTCGAACCTGGGAGGCGGAGGTTGCAGTGGGCCGAGATGGAGCCGTTGCACTCCAGCCTGGGCAACAAGAGCAAAACTCTGTGTCAAAAAAAAAAAAAAAAAAAAATATATACATATATATATATATGTATATGTGTGTGTGTGTGTGTATGTGTATATATATGTGTATGTGTGTATATATATACACATAGCCTTTTAACTTCTAGGGAAACTGAGATCCTAAATTTGAAGCTTCAGAAAAAGAACATACTTTAAAACCTTTTTTTAGAAGTGTTCTAGTTTGTGTTATGATCATTAACTATCAGAGTTAAAGAACTTAAAAGTCACAAAAATATGCTCAGTATTACTCGTGCCAGTGTTATTTCACATTAACAAAGTCAACAATCACTTTTGACTCTTTCCTATCAAAATAAAAAGGAAGGGTTGTAGTTGCTAACATACATAGCTGAGAAACACATTTGGAAAACTAATACTATGTTCTTTTAAAAATGAATAATTGTATATATAATACAGAGGCAAGTCAGCCCAATAAGACAAGGCTGAAATTTTACCTAGAGAAAAATCTGATAAACAATCACAGCTTCAAGACAAAATAGCTAATGATCCATAACATGAAAATTCAATTGGCATCAGAGTTAAATTCTTCATGTAAGATATCCAAAGTCCAAATACATAATACAATGATCATGTTATATGCTTATGTAAGTCCAAGGTCTTATGTCATTCATTTGACCTGTATTATTAATACTTCATTCATTCATTCAATATTTACTGAGTATCTATTTATATATATATATATAAAATATATATATATTTTATATATAGATATATATCATATATATATTTTATATATAGATATATATATCATATATATATTTTATATATAGATATATATATATCTCAGGCACGGAAGCAAATAAAGTAGAATGGCTCCTAGCAACAGGCATCAAATAATCGTACTAACAGATTATGTTTAGCTTATTACATAAAAACTGTTGTATTTAGATGTAAGTCCAAGCAAAAATCAGGGGGAGGGAGTAATAACTTTAAGAATGTCTCATTCTAGTTTTTAACTCTGGCTATACAGGAGAATCACCTGGTATCTTTAAAAAATAAAAAGAAAAATCAAATGTTCCTAGGTCCCAATGTCACCTATCCTTATTTCCTCCCCTATTCCTGCATTCATATATGGAATTGGTCTGGAATAGGGTCCCATAGCACATTTCTCCTGCTACACAAGCCGCCCTCAGGTGACTCTGACCTGCAGCCAGGGTTGAGTATCTCTGTTTTAGCCAATCATTATTTTCAAAGTATAAATACAGTTTAATGCTACTGGGATCATCAGAACTTCAAGCCTTTTGTTTGATTCACTATTTGTTACTGAGCAGGGTTTTCTATAGCTCTGAAAAGGTAAAAGTTAACTCTGTAGAAAACTCATGGCAATGCAAATAAATTTTGTAGGTAGAGATGCAGATGAGGATATTAATATTTTATATATAATTTGGTAATCTCAGTCCACCATTCTTTCCTTCAGTGATTAGTGTATGTCAGTATGTGCTAGTCCTTTGATCAGCTTTTCTATAATATTGGGTAACTCATTAATAAGTTAATTCTTTGACAGGTCTTTACTTTTAAAGGAAAAAAAACAAAACAAAACAGAGCAACTAGCATAACCAAAAAAAAAAAAAAAAGGAAAACCCACAAATAAAATCCACGACACAGAGAAAGATTACTCTTAAACCTCAAAATATGAGCAGAGTGACAAACCAGACAGTTATGAGGCCCACAAAGTATTAGCATTTGTGCATGATGAGGCAGAGGGATGGCACGGGGCTTTTCTGATGGCCCGGAGAACAGGAGAATCCCTTCAACCTCCCCTGAAGCCTCAATGGCATATTAGTCTCAGAATAGCAGCCTAATCTGGGAAAGGCTCTGAAGGATCCTGTTCTCAGGCTGAGAGCAAGAACAATGCCATGCAAATAGGTGCTGGAGCAGTCTGGCCCATGTAAACTCTCGAAACTGATACTTCTCTGAGAAAAACTCCTAGGAGTAGATTCCAGACTGAGAAGAACAGGGCAACAGAAGCAAAGACAAGAAAAGGTCTAGACAAAAGAGAAAGGGAGCAGAAAAGATCCCAGAAAGGATGAAACCATACTTTGCAAAAATCACCTTGTGAACATAACACAAGAGGGAGCTCTAGAGTTATGAAGCTGAAAAGGCTATTCTGGCCTATTCTTCTCACCATACAGGAAACTTACTGCACTGAAAAATGAGCAACAGAAATATTAAGAATTCCACTTAACACTATTATAAAGAAAGAGAGACTGGAGTAGAATCATGTCTCTACAGCGTGAAGTAAATTAAGAAAATTACAGAAGCTATGAAAAAACGTAAGACTCAGAAATTAGGTGACTGGAGAAGGAATTGAAATGAGAGGTAATAGAACTAAGAATTAAAAATAAAAAAATTATTTCAGAATGAAAAGTACAATGCTTAATGCATTAGGGAAAAAAGGAGGATGGCTTTAAAAATAAAAAGATAAAAAGTTTTGAGAAAAAGTAATAAATAGAAAAGATTTTAAAAGATGAAGATCCGCTGGGCGTGGTGGCTCACGCTTGTAATCCCAGCACTTTGGGAGGCCAAGGCAGGTGGATCACCTGAGGTCGGGAGTTCAAGACCAGCCTGACCAACATGGAGAAACC
This sequence comes from Theropithecus gelada, assembly GCF_003255815.1. NCBI lineage: Eukaryota > Metazoa > Chordata > Mammalia > Primates > Cercopithecidae > Theropithecus > Theropithecus gelada. The sequence continues at coordinate 5,339,395 of NC_037677.1, read as the reverse complement.
CCGTCTCTACTAAAAATACAAAATTAGCCGGGGTGGTGGCACATGCCTGTAATCCCAGCTACTTGGGAGGCTGAGGCAGGAGAATCGCTTGAACCCGGGAGGCAGAGGTTGCGGTGAGCCGAGATCGCGCCATTGCACTCCAGCCTGGGCAAAAAGAGCGAAACTCTGTCTCAAAAAAAAAAAAAAAAAAAAAAAAAA